>NC_045161.1:9876467-9978967 GCF_900700415.2 Clupea harengus | reverse complement strand
TCTGTCGTTATGCATGCTTTAAATCATCTCTCTCCACTTCAATTCACTCTTAAACACACTGAGGCTTTATTTTCTTCTGTATGCATCCAAAATATTCTCAGTCGGTTTTACTCTCCCATATTGTTAGCGTTTTTCTCCTCTTAATCTGCATGGACAAGGTCAGACTTGCTGGTATACGGAAAAGAAAAAAGGACACAGAGAACCCTGAGGGGAAGGTGGGGCATGACTCACCCTTGTTGCTTTCCTCTTTTCCCCGGCGCTGCATTCTTTCAGTCTATCTCTCCGCACATGCTGTCTCTCTTTTTCACTCTCCCTCACTCCCAGCCACACCTCACCTCCGTGACACACCCAGGCTACACCCTATCTAAAAAACGGCAAAGTAAATGAAAGGCAGCCTAGCATTAACATAAACATGTGCATGCTTGTGCAGAGACATACACATACATTTACACATACGTAACATATCCCACATGTTTTAAACCAAGCCAGGTCAGAGGTCGTTCTCTTCAACCAGAGTTGAACTTAGAGGTGTTCACTTTGGTGTATTTCACTCTGACTCAGTGATCTGATTTAAATGCCATCTTAAGTCTTTGTGTCTGTCTGTGTCTTTAGAGCCTCTGACTCAGTCTGATTCAGTTTGTCGTGTCCTGGGTTGACATATTTGCATTGTGATTCAAGCAGTTACTTTTTTGCCAATTGTTGTATAGGTAACTACTGAAACTAAAAACATTTTGGGGCCAAAGTGTTTTTATTTAACCATTGCTTCTCTACTGTATTTGAAGGCATGTCAGGGCAATGCATTCGTCAGGCCATAACCACCACACATTTGACCTTTGTGTAGTGCATGTGTAAAAGGGTGGGCGTGTTAATAACAAATGTTCTGAAAAGTTATTGCTTGCAATGTTAAAAGTGAATAAACCTGCTTGGTGCAATACCCCCACCTGGACTTGTTTCTGGAAGGCAGGTGTCTGACTGATGGACATTGTATACAGAACCAAACCTGATATCCCTTGCATTTTTCCATGAATGGCAGGGTATTTAATTTTTTTGGTTCATGTATGACCTGTGAACAAGTAAGTACTTTTAGCAAAACACTGAATTACAGTGGCATTTGTTGCATTATATTTTGTTACATGTACATTTTCAATTTGATCATTTTATAATCATTTTCATTTTTGATCATTTTAGTAGTAGTTTGAACCACTTTATCTACGTAGCCTTAGTTAACCAAACTAGATGCCTCCTTAGGGTAGCTTTGCTGTAGCTAGTACCTTGCAAAGCTATGGTTTCAGAGTAGCTTCCCCAACACTGTTCCCAGATGTACCTGCTTCAACAGGCACAGGCACAGGCACATCTCTTTTCTCTCTCCATTCTCTCTCTCTCTCTCTCTCTCTCTCTCTCTCTCTCTCTCTCTGTCAGTCTGTCTTTTTTTTCTAACATACACTAACAAGCAAACTAAATATTTATCTATCTATCTATTACATAACTGAGTACCAGCTTGCTCCACCCTTCAACAATTCAGGCCCATGGAACAGTGGGGCTGGCATGGAACAGAAACTAGCATGACTTTCTCCACCATTGCCGAATACTGTAGCCGTTAGTCACCAAGACACATACTTTGTTTTTCACTCAATACACTTTGTCCAACTTCACAGCCCAACTGATCTCACGGGTGAACGCTACAATTGTTCCGGCAACACAGTTAAAATCTACACATGGACACTCAGTGAAGGAAAACCTTAGATCAAATCAGGAAGGCACACGCAGAATTATGCTTTGACGTCCAGTGGCCCAGAGCACAACAAATCACCCTCACCCTCACATTTTAAGTGTGAGATGTCTGTATCATTTTTAGTATGTATTATATATATATATATATATTATATCATGTAATGTATATATATAATGTACATATATATACCCGAGGAAGCTTTGTGTTAAGAGGTTATATGTGGTGTCTGTGTAACAAGTTCAGCAATGTGATGTTTTATCATATCTTCCTGTCTAGTTGTAACGCCCAACCAAACACACTTAAAAAAACAAACAAAGCTATTTTTACACCTTTAAATCCCCTTTTAAACAATCTATACAAATGTAAAAATTGTTTCATCCAGGAAAATGTTAGATTTGCGTATTATGTTATTTTGTGCCAAGGGGTTTTCTTGTTTATGGGTGATTGGGTGAATTAGGTAGGGACTATAGAAACCTTATGCTTCAAAATGATCTTCATGCTTTAGCCTATTAAATCAAGTCTTCTGGACTATTTGCCCTTATCATACCACGGTTATGTGACAAACAAAGTTAGGCCTTTAGGCCTATCATTAAATTATCCCCTCAGTATTTGAATGCAGATGTCATTCAAAGAAGCCAAAACACCCTTAAGGAAATGTAGAAAACTTCAGACTCTACAGCATAAGAAGAATGTATGCTTAACCCCAGCTCCCATAACGCGCACTACGCGCTGTGCGTAGGGCACCAACTCCTGTGGGGGCACCAAAAAATAGGCAACTGAAAAATCATCATAGTTATAATAATTATAATGCCGATATTATTTCAGTATAGAAATATTAGGGACCTTTTAGGCATATCACAAAACAGGCAGAACAAGAGATATATTTAATTGCTCCGAAAAAGTTACGCAAATAATTAAGAAAAATCTTTCTTTCATCTTTAACTCACAAGGAGACATCCTTCACAGCAGCTACTTGACTGGATAAAATAAATTACAGATTTTATTATGTATATTTCATGTATATTTTAAATGTGTGTTGTTAATTCTTACATACATTGTTAAATACACAGAATACTAATAATAATGAGATTCATATTTGTACTAGTTGTGTGTATATGAAAATATTTTTAGTTTCCCTTTTTTTTATAAAACCGAGTAATTCAACATTATTAAAAGGAGGCTTAAAGGTACAGTAAGTTGTTTTTATTGACATCTAGTGGTGAAGTTGCTGAATTGCAACCAGCTGAATACACTTTACACCCTGCACGTGCAAGTACATACAGTGGCCGTCAAATGTCATAAAAACACCAAAAGCCCTATCTTGAGCCAGTGTTTTGATTTGTCCGTTCTGGGCTACGGTAGAAACATGGCGGAGCCACGTGGCGCAGCATGAGAGTGGTGTGCGGAACCAGATAGTTAATGTGGTAGTAGTCAGAGCAGATGTTTTTTTTATCGTCAAAGACTGATCCATGATACCCTCACCTCCTGAAACCTAAGGTTTTATGTCTGTACAAGATGTCCTGTCAGGAATGCTGCTCCTATAGGTTCACAGAAAGTATCTCGTGATATGGGGAGGTCAAGATTTCAATCCCCAAACAGTAGAGGTAAAGATTAAAGATACAGATAGGCTTTTAGAGGTGTCACCGACTCTTCAACTGCCACTGAAGAATACAAACTCCTCATTGGCTGGTTTACTTCTATACATTCAAGACAGTAGTCTTTCCTCGAACTGTATACAAGTTATGGAGCTATCCAGTTTGTGAGAGTACACACACACACTCTCTCACACATAAGTATATCATGACATCCCCTACACCATGACATGGTTGATCTGGGTGAGTCAGTATTGCTCCACTTTCACTGGTTTATCTGCAGCTCTGTGCTTATGGATGTGGTCATGGAGCTAATCATGGCATTTCTGAAATAATTGTAGTTATACATAATTTTAGACTTGTTTCAGTAAACCATATTCTATACACTTAATATACACTAACACTGCAAGATGACCTAAATTCTCTGGTCTCTGGACCTTTTACGTAGAGGCAGAGGTAAATGGAATATGTGCTGAACCATGTATTTGTATATTATTTGTAATTAATGAAATAATGGTTGCCTTTTTAATTTATTTATTAATTGGAGCCTTACCCCATGTTAGATTATGAGTGCTAAAATGGGTATAATATTACGAGGGACACTAGAACCAAATATATATATATATATTTTAATTTAGAGATATTTTTCAGGTAATCTTACATAACAATATTAAAAAAGACTCTCCAAGTGAGTGCTCCCATGCCAATCTGTCAATATGCCACTCCTTAGCTTTGAAAACACAAAACACAATTGCACACACACACACACACTCCTGCTCACAAAAAAACAGCAACAGCAAAATGCAGCTATTTAGGGTGTGTCAGGGTGTTGCTTCCTCCAGTTTCACTGTTTTATCATATGTTATAGTGATCTCATGTCTGTATTTATACATGTGTCTGCAATATAATCATAATCTCCATCAGGATCAATGCTTATTTGATTATCACACATTTGAATGTCACACTATTAGGTTGATTATATAGGATACTTTCCCCCTTAACCCAAACTCACACACAGAAACTCACCTGGCCTGGCCAAATTTCAGTGACGTCTAGCCCATCAGCCTCTCTCTGTCAGGTAAGGGCGTGTAGGGGTGTGTTCACTGCTCAAGACGCCTTTTGAACACACAACTTTGACAGCATCCTTTAGCCTTCTTGTCAGTGAACGTCTCGTCTCGATAATTTACATAAAGCTGACTAGGAGTGGAGAACAGCGACTGGAATATATGATTTCGGAAAATAAGACTTTTCCCGCGGCAATGTCACGGGTTTTATCACCCATCACCGTGGCCATTCTTTTTTTTACATTGTCGGTAAGTGCCCTTCGTATGAGCTGAAGTTAGTCTTTTGCCTCTTAAAAATGTCTTTACATCTCAGGGATATTTCCTGTCGTCACTATGTTGTTATGTCAAACTAGCAATTGATTGTGTGTGAAAATAGAGAAAATACGTAGGCTGTGGGACAACGGGGAATGTTAGGAAATTCCCTTTGAGTTTTTTTGGAACAAGACTTCGCGTTTAAGCTGCTGGGTGGGCTGTGCTCCTTACACTGAAAAGGCTACACCAATTTAGCTCAGTAGTCTAAATCTAGGATAGGAAAAATGAACAGAAAGAGGGGAATCTGTTTTACGACATGAATGAGTGTCACACATACTTTGATACAGTAGCCTACAAAACACCGTAATTGTTTCCGGTGGAAAAATGCGGTTCCGTTTTCACGGATGCAGAGGTGGAGTGGGGCGCCCACTGGTAGGGCCAGTTCCACCGGCGGAGGCTAATCCCAGCGATCAGACTTCATGAACAACACAGAGAGCCTGTTTGTTTAGTGCACTCATTGCCATGACAACAAAGTGTAGCATGCCCTGCCGTGCACGGAGAGGGCCTTGAGGGTGTTTGGGGTGCCTTTGTTAACTTCTGTGAAAAATGCTTCAGCTCTGTGAAACAATCCATAAATCTTTCAATGGCTGTGGCACATTTATAAAGCCAAGAATGGTTGAATATTGTATTTAAAACTAACACTATCACATTTAAAATAGAAATTTAACAAGTCACAAATAGTATACTGATATAATATTCATAAGCTTTTGAAAAATGTGGTGACATATTAGGTTGTTGAATGAAGACCAGAGATATAGGTTGCGGAGTATTCAGCTTCATGACCATCTAGGCTATACAGCTTGTGCTACACCATTTTGTATTATTACAGAATGGGCATTGTTTGTGTGTCTCACATTTTGTATTTTTTCAAGAACTTTTTGCCAGAAACGCTTTTCATGTTGCATTTTTATCACCTGTCCCTCATGGTCTATTTAATGGTTGTGCCATTTTGTTCTTCTTTAAAAGAAAAGGAAATGGGGATTCTAAAAGAGATTGGTAGCTTTCAACCATAGATTGAAACAACAATTCCCTGTCAAATATTTGTAATCATCATGCTATCACATGAAGGATGCTTACACAACACTAAAACAAAAATAAGTTGTAAAGACCAGAACATTATTTACTTCTAACTCCAAGATTGACAGTAAGGAGGTATTTAGTACTTACTACCACAGGTAGTCTTACTGGAAGTGGACTGTTTAAGTTTTTAGTAATGTTAAATGTTAATTTGTTTGAAGAGAGAGTGTTTGGAAGGATTCCAGGCATGGGATGTACTGTTACCATCAAGATGTTTGAAGAGTCTTGAAATATGTTGTCAAAATAAATTTCCGATGTTTGAAGAATGTGTTGCTTTTCACAGCACTTGAGTTTTGAATAAGAGCTTTATAGGAGCACTTGTGTGCGTATGTGTGTGTGCTTAGGTTTGCACATGCATGAGTGTATGTGTCTATTATTTTGTTGCTGGCAAGAGATTCAGAAAGGTGTACATGTGCTGATGTATAAAGAATAGTCAGTTATCCTGTCCAAAGATTTGATAACAGATCGAATAAAAATATAATATGCAGGGAACACAAAATGTACCATTACAAAAAAGAATGTGTTTACTGTTGGCTTCACGTAACATATGTAGCCTATCAAAAACACTGATTTTAGTCCGTTATGCTATAATATGTTTTATAAAGGCAATGAGACTGAAGCAGTTGCTGTGTAGTTGTAAAATGTATGTGTGTCTCTGTGTGTGTGTGTGTGTATGTTTGAGTGTGTGTGTGTGTGTGTCTGGTAAAATTGGAAAGTCTGTATAGTTTTACAGCAAATCTGTCAAAAATCTTCTCCAAGCTCTCCAATCACCTATAATGAGTATGCCCTGGATGCTGTGAGGTGTGCTTGTTCATACACTGCATTTACATTTTACATTTACATTACATTTAGTCATTTAGCAGACGCTTTTATCCAAAGCGACGTACAAAAGAGAAAACAATCAAGCTACGAGTAATAGAGACCTAGTGTAACAATAAATACTACTTTACATAAGAATAAAAAAGTGAAGGTAACTACTGTAAGTGTGAGTTAAGTTCTAGTTAGAGGAGATAGCATTAGAGGAAAGGAGAGGTAGAGGAAGGGAGAGGAAGTGCAAGTTAGGAAAGGAGGTGCTCTCTGAAGAGTTGGGTCTTCAAGAGCTTCTTAAAGGTAGAGAGGGTCGCCCCTGCTCTGGTAGTGCTACGCAGCTCGTTCCACCAATGTGGAACTACGAATGAGAATATTCTAGATTTCCGTACTTACACAGGCAGTAACCTGCCCTTACAAAAGCATTTAAGTAAGTGGGAGCAGAACCAGCAATCACTCTGTAAGCAAGCATTAGTGACTTGAAGCTACAGGCAGCCAGTGGAGCTCAATAAGTAGCGGGGTGATACAGTACATGTCTTCTAAAGAGAGTGCGATAATGTGTGAGCATGTTGTGTTAGCATGTATTTGTCTGATTTGTGCCTTTGTGTTGTGAATGTGTTTGTGGTCTGAAACAGGTGGCTATGTCTGAGGGCAGAGCAAGGTTCATGCACAAACGTGAATGGATCATTCCCCCAAAGTGGTTGCAAGAAAACACAGACTACACCAAAGAGGATTTTATCTCCAAGGTGAGTCACAATTCCCTCAGACTATCTCTCTCTCTCTCTCTCTCTCTCTCTCTCTCTCTCTTTCTCTTTCTCTCTCTCTCTCTCTCTACCTCTCCCTGTCTCAACCTCTCTCTCTTCCTCTCTCTTTTTCTTTGACACACACACACACTGACACTCTTACTATTCAATATCTTCATACACCTATTCAAAGTGAAATTCCAATCTAATGTCAGTACAAAACACCAAGAAAAAACTTTAATTACTGTTTGAATCAATTAATGATTTGCCAAATCATATACAGACTAAACTAATTAATGTGCTTGTCACTATCCTGAAGAATGCCTGAAGAAACAGTTGAGGCAGACTTTTCACAAAACCCTGTTTGTTTTGGTTTGATTATTTATGTCAGATCCGCTCAGACCTGGACGAGGCAAACAACAGGGTGGTCTCATATAGCCTGAAGGGCATTGGGGCCGACCGGGACCCTGTCAATTTGTTTGTGGTGAATAAAAGGACTGGAGAGGTCAGGGTCACCCGCATTCTGGACCGGGAGGAGATCCACGAATACAATGTGAGTGTGTGAACTGGCCTATGCTCCAAATGTTCCATCTAGAAACCCTAATATTTAAAAGGACTATTTGGCACAGGTATGAAAATAATGTGGTCTGTCAGTTAGAACAGATTACTTGTGAACCTACTCTTTTTAGTAATTATTATTATTATTGTGACATACTGCTGCAGTCGAGATAATGATGCTCTTAAGACTGCCAGTGAAATTGATGTTGCTTGTTCCTCTAGCTCACTGGAGTGGCTTACTTCCCGGATGGCAACTACGCAGAGAACGACCTCAATCTCCGGATTAAGGTGCAGGATGTCAATGACAATAGCCCTGTGTTTGGCACCATCTCCCCTGGCTCGGTGGAGGAGCTCAGTCCAAAAGGTGAGCAGCACTGTCCCTCAAGAGTCATTAATACTGGGGTCACAGAATTTAACGTAAATAAATAGAAGGGACATCAAGGTATATAATGGTTGGGGTTGGGTGAGTGATTGCTGACAACTGACAACTACTTTTAAACATTAAAAAAATTGCAGCAAGATATTTAAAGTATTTATTAGAGATCTAAGAGAGATCTTAAGTTAAATTATCGTGGTGATGTTAGTGACATCGTTCTCCTCTTCCTCCTACAGATACGTCCATCATGCAGATTACGGCCACAGACACAGATGAGCCAGGCAACCCTAACTCTAAAATCAAGTACACCCTGACCAAGCAAGAGCCCCCAGGGGACAAAATGATGTTTAAGATCACTCCGGATGGAGAGCTGCGTGTCAAAGAGCCAAACTTGGACAGAGAGGTTAGCCTATTGTGCTTCCACCACATCCCCAACACCAATCAATATGGCTTTGCCTCGTTCAATATTGTAGTTTTCTGTCATATTCTCCTGTGCTGATAGAGCTAGGTGCTAATAACAGCAAAGCCATAGGTCTGTTACCCAGGGAGCACCCATACTGATGAAAATAATATTGCACTGTATGTTGCTTTGGATAAAAGCATATGCTCAATGAAGAAAAGTAAAAGTCTATGCTAATACCTCCCTCTGTTTTTCTCTCAGACACACGACTCCTATGTTCTGACTGTGGAGGGGGCTGATCTCTATGGAGCTCCGGGAGGAAACACAGGCACAGGGACAGTCGTGGTAAATCTTGTTGATGTCAATGACAACGTGCCAACCCTGCAACTAGAGGAGGTAAACAAAATCATTATTACTCATCAAACCACAGCCCAAAATTGCAGAGGAGGGTGTCCTATACAAGCAGCAGGGTTTTATACATACATTATTATACGGCTCTTCAGAATGTTCCAAAAAGTTCAGTCGATTTGAATGGGCCACCCTAACGTTTGCAGGTCTGTATTTTCTTTATATTCACCTCTGCGAAAAATGTATGACCGCTGTCATTGGCAACGGGTTTTTTGCTTCTAATTCACATCTTTCATATCATTCCGCAAGTAGTCCGTTCATTTAACGTAACGGAAAGTCATTGTAACTTGAATTCAGCAAGTAATGGGTTGCTACGCAACACCTGAAACTTTAAAGTTCTATTTGTGTGAAGAACTTTTTTTCTTAGCGGAAATCACGAAACGGCAACAAAATCATTAAAAAGTGGTATTTTGGAGGAATGTATTCTATCGTTTTGGCAAGTAAACGTATAATAAGCGGGATAATGTATAGTCCGGTGGTCATTATCGGAAAATAAATACCGACAGTATGTGTACACTATTTTTGTTCTTTAAATCGATTTGAAAGTAAGGCAGAATTTTATCTTATCTTTTTATTTTAGTTATTTATTAGTAAAGGCTCAAAATGGCCTCCATTTTCTTTTCTGTCCACAAAGCAGCAAACCAACTGATTAAATCAGCTGATCTCTTTTTTCAAATGATCAGTTGCTCAGCTGTATCAGGTGTTCTCCTGAGTAGTGGTGGTGAAACCCTACAGCCAAACGAGCCCCCTTGTGCTAGGGGAGAGTCCCATCCCAGTATCCCAGCTCAGGTTTCTGCAGTACTTTCACCTTCAATTTCGGGTATGTTAGATAACAGTTTAGATACTGAAGTCAAATGGGAACCTAACTGCAATACAGGCAAGCTTTCAATATTAGCAGCTTTCTTTTGATGAATGCCACTGTATTGACTTAAGGTATGCCATGGGGGAACTTTGGGAGGTGAAATGATGCACCCATAACATAACTGGCCTGTTTGTATCTCAACATTTCAATTGATCCCATCTGTAGTTATATATATATTAGCAATGTGGCGTCACTAATCAAGAACAGAGTTTATACTGATCATGTCTGTTTTCTGCAGTATGAGGGCAATATTGAAGAGAACACCAAGAATGTGGAGGTCATGCGGATCAAAGCTAATGACCTGGACATCGACGCTATAAACCAGGACATCGAATATGTCATTGTCACAGGAAATGAGGCGGGCTACTTCAGCCTTGTGATGGATCCTCATACAAAGGAGGGGATATTGATGCTTGACAAAGTGAGTGCCCACAAAGAACACATACTGATGAAAATGTACTGTGCTGTAATTCAATTTGAATAAAATAAAAATATAAATGATTAAAGTTTTACAGTTTTACCTGATGGACCCTCTTCTGCCATGTTGTGTGTGTAGGAAGTTGATTTTGAGGATGTGAAAGACCTGACACTGGGAGTGGGGGTGAAGAACACAGCCCCATACCACGAGAGTGTGGATGGAGGAGGCGTAGGAAGCATCAATATAGGAGGAGGCGGAGGCGGCGGTGGGCCAGGAGGTGGTGGAGGAAGTGGAACAGGAGGCGGAGGTGGCGGAGGAAGTGGAACAGGAGGCGGAGGTGGTGGAGGAAGTGGTACAGGAGGCGGAGGAAGTGGTACAGGAGGCGGAGGTGGCGGAGGAAGTGGTACAGGAGGCGGAGGAAGTGGTACAGGAGGCGGAGGTGGACCAGGAGGAAGTGGGACTGGGACTGGCGGTGGATCAGGAACCGGAGGTGCATCTGGAAGTACCACCACATGGACCCCTGTGACCTGGCATGGCAAAACCTACCCTCTAAAGATCAATGTAAAGGACCAGCCTGAGGGGCCAAGGTTTGATCCCAAGATCAAGGCCATCCCCATCTCAGAGGACGGCAAAACAGTCAACATCAAGGATGTCATCGCCACCTACCCCGCTTTAGATGGAGACACAGGACTGCCAGCAGAGAATGTCAGGTGTGTGTGTGGTCCTACATGGATATGCTATCACTGGGGTGCCGTTGCAAGGCCAGATTTCTCTCTAAAATACACTCACCTTAATGACCATCATCAGAGCAGTTGAGATAGTCTGGTATGTCTGGGTTAAGTCTACTCCTGGTTGTTTGAGTCCTTGGGAAACATGGATAAGAATTGGTTTGCCCTGTGCCAGACATGAACCTTGTCTTGGCCAGGACCACACTCAGTTTTACAGTCATTTTTCTACATGTTTCAGAAGACTCTAAAGGACTCTTTCTAAAGTAGTCAAAAGCCCTTCATAATGCTCTCACCACACCAGTGCTACTGTCAGCAGTTACACTGTCAGAAGTGTGTAACTTTGAATTGAGTTATTTGGTAGAGTGTTCTAATTGGCATGCTGTATTTCCATCTTAGGTATGCGAAAGGAAAAGACCCTGATAACTGGTTCACCATTGACCCTGAAACAGCTGAGATCCGACTCAACAAGCTGCCAGACAGAGAGTCCCCATTCCTGCAGAACGGCACGTACCTGGCAGAAGTGCTCTGTCTGACCCAAGGTTTGTTCTTATTGTGCACACACACACACACACACACACACACACACACACACACACACACACACACACACACACACACACACGCATACACATACACACCACAATGCGTACCCGCTTCAAATATTCAGTGTGCAATTTTTGAGAGACAAACTAATTTGTTTTATCAGAGGGCACTGGCTACATGAACCTTGCTCTGAGAGGGTCAGCCAGCCTTTATGAGTTCAGCATAAAGACATAAGCTGAACAGAACCAGGACTTCCTTATTGTTTCCATGTGGTCAATAACCTAATTTACAGCTGTGAAAAACTGCAAAAGTGTAGGGGAGTCTTCTAGCCACTAGAGGGGGCAATAGCAGATCATATCCAACTATGCCATAAACCAGAAAACAAGCAGCCAACGCCCAATTTACAAAATGTTGATGGAAGTAACTTTTTCTGCCACTAGAGGGAGTAAAGGGCAATTTACATGTAAACCAAACCTGCAACTAATCAGTTCCTGTTTCACTGGGGTCTGAACAGGTTGCATATGAATTCCTTTGGATTACATAATATTACTCTCCTATCAAAGTATTCATATGAGTGTAGATGCTCCTCTGAAAATAATTAGATTAAGAATAAGTAGATATTTGTAGTTTCCATGCCTTTTTTTACCACTGCATTTATAGAGTAAGCTGGCATACATCATACATACATCCCTGTTTTCCCTATCTGCAGACATGCCCACCAAAACGGCCACAGGCACTATTGCCATCCAGGTGGAGGACTTCAATGACCACTGCCCGGAGCTAGCCTCCCGCCTGGTCACCATGTGCACGGCCCAGGAGGTGATCTACGTCACGGCTGTGGACCCTGACATGAAACCCAATGGCGCACCCTTCAAGTTCACCATCATCCCTGAGGGCACCAAGGGCCAATGGAGCGTCGAGCACTTCAATGGTTTGTCATGGCCCTTTAGCATGTGATGTGTATAATACAAAATTACATTCATGAACATAAAGATTGAGCAATAATGCCAATTGTCTAAAGGCAAGCAGTTACAATTTCAAACAAAACAATTCAGCAGAGCAAAATGGAGAGAGCACGTTACTAACAGACAACAGCATACCAGAAGGGTCTTGCATAAAATGCCATTGGCAAATAAATGCATATAACCTGGATCCCAGGAAAGGAATGAGACACAACCCAGATAGTATGGGATGTGTTTGCCTAAGGCAGGTGATGGTGGTGCACTAGCTGGAACTGGAACAGTTCAACCCAGCGCTGTGAATAAAGCACTAGCTGCTGCAAGGCCAACTAGTGTTGTACCTCATTCCTCTTCTTCAGGGAACTGTGGTTGTATACGGTGGCAGGTCCTTGCTGTTTTAAGCCAGGGAAATAGCCTTCACAATTCAGTGGGAGAGCCGCTGCTTAGCCAACACAACCCTCTTTGAGGTTGGACAATTCCCAGGCAAACATAGTGAGGAGAAAAACGAAACCCTGAGGACAGGGTGCAGGGTGAATGCCTGGTTTTCCTGTAGTCAATGAAAGGCAGTGAGCTCATACTAGTCAACTGTAAGTAAGTTAGTTAGTAGTTTAGCTAATTAACCGTTAACTGTGTACTAGCACAGGATCTGGGACTGTATTATATGGGATGCCTATAACACACTAGAACAAGTGAAGTGTATTTCAGCTACACATAGAGTGGAACAACAGTCAGTTCGGCTGCGGTCTTGGGCTGCACTTATCTAGTTGCAGAGCTTGCTGTTCTACCTGCAGGGCATTGTAGCATCACCTCACCTATTCCCCAGGCTAAGCTATTTTAATGACTTTAGAGAGAAAATGTCTTAAAAGGTCTCGGCCGGAGACCAGAAAGCTTTGTATGCCAGCAATCAAACAAAACTGTTGTCATTTCAGAACTTTTTGTTCTTTTGAGAGAAACGAAACACAATAGTCTGTACTGCTGAAACTGCTTGGGCGATATACAAAGGTCCAACAGTAAATGTTTAGTGAAGCATGACATTCTGTGACATATCATTCCACTCCACTCCCCGAATCATTTTATTTTTTACTTTTGGTTGTAGACACCACAGCCATCTTGCGTACCCACGAGCCTGTGTGGCCTGGAAATCACAAGGTGACCCTACAGATCCGGGATCAGCAGGGTGAGGCGTGTCCAGACCTACAGGAGCTGGATGTGTCCGTGTGCACCTGCGACGACACAGAGGCCTGCAGCCGCCGCGGGGCGGGGCCGTTGGGGAAGCCCGGGAGCAAGCTAGGCCCTGCCGCCATTGGACTAGGCTTCCTGGGTGCACTCCTCCTCCTGCGTGAGTCTCTTTTTCTCCCTCTCTTTCTGTTCACTTCTTCTTCCTCATTTAGCCCCACATTCCTCTGACCTTCTCTTACAAGGCCTCCCTTTTCCCTCCTTTTTCACGCTCTGTTAACTGAATTGATTGAGTTACTCGTCCACATTTCTCTGTCCCTCTCTACTCACTTTTTCTTACATTCCTTATCCCTCGTTCCTCTGGACTTCTCCTTCAAAGTGCTCCCTGCTTCTCATCCCTTCCTCTGTTTAACCTCCTTTCTGCTATTTTATTTATTATGGTCAGACCAAATTGGCAGCAAACTGGTAGTTCTCTTTCGGTTGACATCTCACAATGGGACATGCCCCTTGCGTGTTCATTCGTTGAGGCCCAATTCAATCACCCCTCTAGGCCTAATTGATCAGTGCAACAAGGAGTCCCACTTCCGCCTACCTAAACCTACTGCACAGGCCCAATCTCTCATTCTTCTACTCTTGCTAGACGTCGAATTAGCTTCATTGGACAGTGTCACGCTTACTATCCTGTGCTTTCCAGCCCTTTTTGTTAGCAAGCTAACTTCCCAGCTAACTAGTTCCCCTCTCCAGCTAGCCTACTAGGTATTGCCTTCTTCTTCAGCTTACCCAGATTACTAGGAGCATGTCTGTGTCTGATGTGTTTTCTGCTGCAGGCTGGATGAGCCTTGCACCAGGTAGGCCTAAGGCTGTGAATGACCTTGTAAGGGGCATGTCCCATAGTGAGATGTCTCAATCATCTCCCTCAGAGAACCGTGGTCCAACCTTAACCTAACATTATACAAGCATAGAAGTGTATCAATGCAAGTGTCTCTCTTTCCCTCTCTCTCTCTCTCTCTCTCTCTCTCTCTCTCTCTCTCTCTCTCTCTCTCTCCCTACAGTCATCCCACTGCTGTTACTTTTCTGCCAATGCGGCGGAGCAGGACTGGGTGCAGGTGGATTTGCTGAAATCCCATTTGGTGCCAAGGAACACTTGATCTCCTACCACACAGAAGGCCAGGGGGAGGACAAGGTAAATTATTTTGATAAGACCTACCAAGATACTTTTTAAATGCAAATCTATCTCCCAGTTTCAACATGTTATTACTCCCTGAGGGTGTAATATGCTAATGTGTGAAAATCAAAGGCTAAAGTGGAATTAAGAGTAAGTCTGCAATGTCAGAACCCTAGTTTAAAGAAATCAATGTAAAAGTTGCAGTGTCCATTCAAAGTGAAAAGCTAAATGTCTAGAGGTGCTCCACAGTGCCTCGTGGCACTCCACAGATTCTCTCCATCTCTTCCTATCCGCTGCAGTCACTCGTGCCTCGTCCCATGAGTTCCAACCCGCTTCTCTCCGCACCTTCTCCACTGTACGCCTCCATGTGGTTTTTGGTCTTCCTCTCTTTCTCTTCCCTTCTGGTGCCCAAGTCATCGCTGTGTTATTATGGTTTTCCCGATCCTGTCTGAGTATGTGTCCGATCATCTTCCATCTCCGCCATCTCACCTCTGCACTCAGTGGTTTCATGTCCGCATTCTAAAGCAGTTTCTCATTACTCGTATGATCTTCCCAATGGATTTGTAGGATTTGTCTCAGACACTTATTTTGAAAAACGTCTACTTCTTTGTTTTCCCTCTTATTCATCTTCCACGTTTCGCTCCCATATAATAGTACTGGCACTACTAACGTCTTAAACAATTTCAATTTAGTTCTTCTTGATATGTTGTTTGATCTCCAGGTTTTCTTTAATCTCACAAATGCACCCCTAGCTTTTGAAAGACAGTTCTTTAAATCCTTCATGCCACCTCCTTCTTTACAGACTGTGGCTCCTAGGTAAGCAAATTCCTCAACCTCATTGATATCTCGTCCCTCAATGGTTATTTGGTCTTGGTTTCTGGAGTTGATTCTCATCATCTTCGTCTTCTCTATATTTATCTTCAGCCCCACACATCTGGCTTCTTCATTCAATTTACTCATCTTGTCCTGCATTTGCTGTTTAGTAGAGGAGAGTAGTGCTATATCATCTGCAAAGTCTAAATCATCAAGTTTCGATGTGAATTTCCATCTGATGCCATTTTCGCCGCTGCCAATCACTCTTCTCATAACCCAGTCTATTACAATCAAAAATAAGAATCCTGACATGTTGCATCCCTGCTTGACTCCAGTCTTGATATCGAAAAACTCGTGTGTATCTCCTTGATCATGGACTGCACACTGGAAGCCATCGTAGAAAAGCTTGACCATCCTGATGATCTTCTCCGGTATCCCATACTTTTTCATTATTTTCCACAGACTCTCCCGATGGATGGAGTCGAAAGCTTTCTCGAAATCTACAAAGCCTAGATATAACGTTGCTTGCCACTCGTTCACTTGCTCAATTATGTTCCGTAGTATGAAAACTTGTTCTGTTGTTCCTCTACCCTTTCTGTAACCTGCTTGTTCTTTTCTCAGTCTTTTGTCCACTCCATTTCTTACTCGGTCAATAATTATCCTGCAAAGTATTTTAGCTATGACGGAAAGAAGTGTTATTCCTCTAGAGTTCTTGCATTCCTTTAGATTTCCTTTCTTCGCTAGCTTGATGATCAGCCCCTGCTTCCACTTTGTTGGAATCTTCTCATGCCTCCAAACTTTCATCATTAGCTGGTGTATTTTTATGGCTGAAAATTCTACACTCGCTTTCAATAAATCGGCTGTGATTGAGTCGATTCCTGGCGTTTTCCCGTTCTTCAGTTTTTGTATGGCTGCTTTCACTTCTCCTATTGTTGGTTCATCAGTAGCAATCTCTTCAATTATGTCTTCGAATTCAAAGCCATTGTCATCATTGATAGTTATTGGGTTTGCTGGTTCTTCCCTATTTAGAACTTCTTTGAAATGCTCGGTCCATCTTCTCTTTACTTCCTCTTTGCTGCTTATAAGGTTTCCGTCCTTGTCCAAAACCGCAACACTCCGCCTGGATCTCTCGTTACATAGTGTCTTTGTTAACCCATATAAGGTTCTCATGTGTTGGTTTCTTGCAGCTTCCTCTGCCTGATTTGCAATCTCATCTATCCACTTTTCTTATCCAACCTTATGCTTTTCTTCACTTCTTTATTCTTGTCAGCATACTTCTTCCTAAGCTGCGTCTTCACTCTTTCTGATCGAGTTCCCAGTATCTTCTTGTTTATCACTTCTCTCTCTTCTATAAGCCCCCACGATATATCGCTGATCCATGGTTTCTTCTTCTTCCGGGGTCTGCCAAGCACTGTTTCTGCAGCTTCTGTGTATGCTTTTTCCATTACATTGAATTGTCGCTCTATGTCTTCGTTTTCAACTGATCCTGTCTCTTCTTCTTCTAGTACTTGATACCTGTTCTTCAGGGCGATGTCAAAAACTTTTCTGGTGTCTTCATTTTTCAACTTAGCAGTATCGTACTTAACTCTTACTCTGTCTTTATCCTTTGGTTGGTTTCTTAATCTTAACTTGACTTTCATACACACAAGATAATGATCACTTCCGATGTCAGCAGACCTAAATACTCTGGTGTCTTTCACTGAATTCTTGAATCGCCTACTAATAAGGATATGGTCTATCTGGTTTCTGGTCGTTCCATCCGGTGATGTCCATGTAGCTTTATGTATCTTTCTATGCGGAAATAGTGTTCCAGTTATTACTAACTCATTCATGTCACTCATTTCACAAAGCCTTTCCCCGTTATCATTCCGCCTTCCTAAACCGTGTTTGCCCATCACTCTTTCATAGTCCCGGTTGTCTGCGCCGACCTTTGCGTTCATGTCTCCAGTGATTATCAGCATATCATGTGTGTTGCGCTTATCTAGTATGTCTTGCAGTCTTGTGTAGAACTCGTTTTTGACCTGCTCATCAGCGTCTTCTGTGGGTGCGTAAATGTGCACCATGGTCAGTTTAATGTGCTTGGAATGATATCGAGCTTGAATAATCCTTTCATTTATCGGGGTCCAATCCATCAGGGCTCTTGTAGCGCTCTTCGACATTAGTATACCTACCCCTCCTCTGTGAATGTCATCTTCTCTTCCAGAGTAGATTATGGTCTCTCCCCCTGGGAGCTGTAGTTTCCCTTGACCTGTCCAATGAGTTTCGCTGATGCCCATTACATCTATATCTCTCTTAACCATCTCTCTCGTCGCTTGCGCAATATTACCACTCTGGTACAGTGTTCTTACATTCCAATTCCCAATCTTAGTGACGTTCTTCGGGTGTAATAGTGGCCTAGTCGGCCTGAGGGCGTCCTGCTGGCTTTGGCCCTCATGCGTCATGGGCTCTCCATTGCTAGGATGAGTGGCCACCGCTTCCCAGAGGTTCAATGGATTTTCTCTGTTTCTGGTTTCTGTAATAAGTCGTTTTATTTTTACGGGAGAGGGTTATCAGCCCTAAGCCCAACCCCCAACCTCGAGGACCAGGGGGATCACTCTTTGTCTGGTTCCTATCCGTCGACCTGTTCGGCATGGGTGTCCCTGCCAGGAGCCTGAAGCTCCAGCCGACATAGCTCTAGGGGTTATTGGAACACGCAAGCTGCACCACCACGTCAAGGTTGTGACCCCAGACGGTGCAGGGTTTTGGTTATAGTGATGATGTTAACAGTGTGAATGGGCAATGTTACTGAATGTGCCTATTATGGACTCGATGATGATTAAGGGGAGGTGTGGGGCTGAGTATGTGTCCTGGGGAAAGATTCAACCTATCAACAGCAACAGCTATTACAGAAGATTTATTGGTTTTGGGTTAGGGTTAGAACAAATTAATTGTTCTAAACTGTTCATGTTTTTCTGGTAACAGATTTGAACTCCCATAACCTCTTTAATTTGGTAAAAACTGTACACACTGCAAAAAATCAGCTTTCAAAAACCAGAATAAAAAGTAATACAATGGGGGATATATTACCTAAAGTAAGCAAAATCATCTGCCGACAGAACAGGAAAATTTGACTTACCAAGAGTTTTTTAAAACAAGTGAAAATATCTAGCCTCAAAGAACCCAAATATATCTTAATACTAGTGTGTTCAGACTAAATACAAGAACATTTGTCTTGATTCTGACTTTGACAAAGCAGTTTTATACTTGTCAGTGGTGAGGGTGTGTCTGTGATGTGTTTCACCATTCTAAATGTCAATCCCATTATTGCCCTGTGTCTGTGATGTGTTTCACCATTCTAAATGTCAATCCCATTATTGCCCTGTGTCTGTGATGTGTTTCACCATTCTAAATGTCAATCCCATTATGTGAAGTACACATCAAGGACATACTAATCCTTATTATCTCTATTACAGAATACATCAAAGTTATGTAAAATTACCACTAGTAACAGCTACCATGCTGTAAAACAGCTTAAGGTCAATCTAAGGCATTAACCTGAACTGCAGAAATTGAAATCTTAGTAAGATGAGATATCTTAAATCAAGGCAATATAGTATGCTTGTTTTTGGTCTGACCAGATATTTCTTCTTACCAGGCATTTCACTTGCTTCAAGCATTTCAGTCCTTAATTATCCTAATAAGGTATTAGATTAGGCTGAGATTGTATCACTGGTTGTGAGCAAGCGCGTCCCTACCCACCATGCATGGTATTTACCACAAGAAGGTGGAGTCGAGGGCAAGAAGTATCATGAGGGATGACTCACACCCCAATGCCAGCGCCAACGCCTACGCAGTCTAAATTCAAGGACTGAGAGACTTAGGAGGAGTTTTTACCCACAGGCAATGAGACACTTGATCTCAATTTTTCAAATTCAGCACTCTTTCCTTATTTTTATTTATTTATTTTATTTTATTTTATTTTTGCACAGTGTGGAGTGTAGACCCTTTTACATTTCACTACATTCGTGCATGTGACAAATAAAGCACTTGAATCTTGAATCTTGAATCTTGAAGTTAAGGCTTGAAACTAGAATTGCCTTAACTATAAGGCTGTTTGATCTTCACTGACAAGTACAAAACTGCTAAGATATATTTGGGTTCTTTGAGTCTAGATATTTGTATCTAATCTTGGTAAGTAAAATGTTCCTGTTCTGTTGGCAGATCATTTTGCTTATTTTATGTAATATATCCCCCATTTAATAACTTTTTTTTCTTGTTTTGAAAGCTGAATTTTTGCAGTGGAAATGTAATATGTTTCCAAGTTTATTTGCAATAGGGATTTTGTTTGTCATCCATCTACTGTGCTGTCTTTGCTCCATTAGTGAATATCTGATCTCTTTTTCTCTCTTTCAGGAGGTTCCTGTCATGGCTATAGCTCCACACGCAGTAGACTCGGGCGGTATGATTCAGATGGCCAGTAAAGGAGGCCTGGCCGCTGCTGGGCCTGCTCTTGGTGGAGCTACAGCAGGTCTGATCAGCTCCAGGTCCACCATGGGTGGCGGCTTCTACGAGTCCAACGTGGAGATGAACTACATGGACCAAATGATGGGCCGCATGGGCGGAGGAGAGCAGGGCAGTAGCTTCGTGTCAGAGTACAGAGAGCAAGGGGCCTACGACCAGCTGGCACTCCCAGGCGCCTTCCTGGCACACTACTACAGCCAGGTGGGCACACAGCGTCTTCTTTCATTCTCATTATCAGTCATTATCATCTTTATCAGTCTCTCTTGCCCTCAATCTATGTCTGTCTTTCTGTCTGTTCTGTTCTAGTCTGTTCTGTCTATTAGTTTCGCTCTGATTGTTCAGTTCTATTCTGTTCTATTCTGTTCTGTTCTGTTCTGTTCTGTTCTGTTCTGTTCTGTTCTGTTCTGTTCTGTTCTCTTCTGTTTCTGTTCTTTTTTGCTCTTGTCTGGTCTGGTCTGTTCTATCTGTCAGTTCTGTTCTATTTGTTCAGTATTGTTTCGTGTGTCTGTCTATTCTCTCTGCTCTACTCTGTCTGTATACCTCAATGCTATCTCCAGTGTGCTATCATGCAGACCATTCACTATTCCTATTTTGGTGTAAGTTTTTCTTTTTTACTCACCTGATGATTTTTCACTTATGAAAGTTTTTAAATTAATAACATGTTTATATTACAGAAAGCAGAATGTGTGGCAGTGGGTTCCTCTCAGAAGGACAATCTGTTGGTGTACGACTATGAGGGACAGGGATCTCCCGCTGGTTCGGTCGGCTGCTGCAGCCTCCTTGAGTCTGACAACGACCTCGCCTTCCTCGATGACCTGGGGCCAAAGTTCACCACCCTCGCCTCCGTCTGCGGAGGCTCCAAGACCGAGACCAACGTCACGTTCTCAGCTCCTCCACTGCCTAAATCTGCTCTGACCACACAGTCTTCCGCCATCTCCTCAGCGACTGACTTCGGGACCATCAACATGGGGGTTGTTAACGACACGGCATCATCCACCCGGGTAGAGAGGACCATCACCAGCATGGAGCAGCAGCGCCCCGCCCCACCTCCCAGCATGTATCTGCATGAGACCATGGCCATGCCCACCCAGACTGTGTTGGTGCAGCAGCAGCCCCTGTACTACATGGTTGAGCCGCAGGTTCAGAGCACAGTGCTGCTGGCTGAGAGGCCCCCAGTGGGTCTGGGACAGGGAATGATCCTGGTGAACGGGAGCCAGGCAGCCACAGAGAGGGTGATGCTGCAGGGGGGAGGTCTAGTGCAGGGAGGAGGTCTATTGCAGGGAGGAGGTCTAGTGCAGGGGGGAGGGCTGCTGCAGGGAGGAGCACTATTGCAGGGAGGAGGTGTGCTGCAGGGGGGAAGGCTAGTGCAGGGGGGAGGTCTAATGCAGGGGGCTCAGGGGCTGGTGATGTCCCATGGTGGGCACCTTCAGGGAGCCCAGGGGTTGGTTGTCCAGGGCTCGGGCCCTGCACAGACTAACCTGGGACGAGCGGAGAGCCTGATGCTGCTGGAGCGAGTGGGAGGGGCAGGGGGGCCTGCACTGAACTCGAGCCTCCTGAAAACAGGTAGCCTCTCTGGCTCCCAAATGCTGCTGCTAGATGGGGCCGCAGGGCAACAAGGGGGGCAGATTCTGCAGGGGGGAGGGCAGATCTTACAGGGATCGCAAATCATCCAGGGAGGAACGACTCTTCAGAGAGGGAGTGCAGGGGGATCTCAGGGTGTGATGTTCGTCCAGCGCTCAGGTCAAGGGTCAGGGGTCAGCAAGGGCTTACACAGCGTAGTGACCAGCACAGCATCACTGAATGACAGTGCAGAGTCCAGCGGGGCGTCCACACTGCAGCTGAGCAGTGGGCCAAGCTCTCAAAAAGTGGTCGTCCAGGAGAGGGAAGTGGTGACCAGTCAGAGTAGCACAAGACAGCAGCAATAAAATGAAAAGATTTTTTATAAAAATCTCTGGCAACAATGATTTTTTTTAATTCTGTGAGGCAACTTTTGATGCAATAAATTAGAGATAAATTTGAACCTTTTTATACCAAGTCATTGTATGTAAATGTAAAAAGAGCACCTTTGTGGCGACACCTGTTTTTAAAATGACAATGAAATGTCATTGCATGGCCTTAAATAAGTATGTCTGAGTATAGCTGAGGTTATAAAGACGACACCTGTGTTTGCTGGGTCTGTTTAGGCGTGGCAGGCTGCAGAAATGTTGTGACTCAACCACACACACCTGCTCAGACAAGGCTTTTCCTACTGGCCTGAAATCAGGGCAGAAATTAGTCAGAGATACAGACTCTCTTCTCTCCCTAAGGGGGAGCCAATGGGAATATGCTTGTACAGGCAAAGAGGTTTTAGTTGTACGTATGTCCAGTTAGAGGTTTAGCTGGTTGATAACATGCCATATGTGGATGGGATTTCTGTGTACTCTTTACTTTGGCTGAGATTTAATTCCACTGTCACCTTCATCGTTTATGCATTTTTGTATGTGTTTGTTTGTTTGTTTTGTTTTTGTATACTGTTGAGTGTTCTGGTGCACTATATCATATTGTCTTTGAAGGTGTTATGTTTTCATCTGATACGACAGCTCTGTTGGTCCTGGAAAAAGGGTTACTTATGTAGTCATGTGAAATGTCAGTGAGTGGATTCAAATCCAATTACTTTTGTTTGTTTCTCAAATTTAATAAAAAAGGCTATTCTCAAAATGTTGATCAAAAGGACCACATAACCACACCACACCCCCACACACACACCTACTAATTTAATTAACCTATTCAAAATTTGGAATGTGTATGCCCATGAAAAGAGCCTCTGGGCTTTATTCTCTTTTTCTGGGAAACAGAACTACAACTCCTCTCCTCTACAGGTCCTCTCTTGTGCTATCTCCTCTTTGGCTCTGGGCTTTATTATCTCTGTGTGGGAAACACAGAACAACACTTTGGGACAAAAACACACATGAAAATAATTCCAACGTTTAACTGAAGTACATTTATTCTGAGAAAAAAAAAGAAGCAGAGAATTCGAGACCATTACTCTTTACATTATCTCTCTAGGTCCTCTCTTGTGCTATCTCCTCTTTGGCTCAACCCACAGGTTATCTATGGGGTTTAGATCAGGGGACTGAGATGGCCATGGCAGAAGCTTGATAATGTGTTCGTAAACCATTTTTGTGTTGATCTGGATCTGTGAGGGTATCTCTTAAATGAATGGTATTCACTGTTGTAAACCCACCACGAGACAGACATTTTATTTCAGCGCTGCTTTAAAGGGAAAAGTGTGTCACCTTTTTACAACCTTGTTTGCAGCCAATGCTGTCTCAATGGGGGCGACAGTGGTACAGGAGGTAAAGAAGTCGGTTAGTAATCAGAAGGTTGCTAGTTCGATTCCCTGTCGAAGCGTCCTTGAGCAAGACACTGAACCCCTAATTGCTCCTGATGTGCAGTGTGCCATCAGTGTAAAAATGTAAAATGTGTATACATTGTAAGTCGCACATATGTAAGTCGCTTTGGATAAAAGCGTCTGCTAAATGACTAAATGTAAATGTAAATGTTAACATAAACCCCATTGTGACGTACAAACATTTATATTTTATTTCTACCTCATTGTATCTTTGTTTTCTTTGATTATATATGTTATTTTGTCATGTGATCGATGGGTGTTGGTTGGGACACTGTTTTGATTAAAACTTTTAGTTTGACGCATTAAGAGGTCAACAGGGTTCAAAAGAGGATATAGAATTCCCGGAAAGGTGGTGACGGGGAAGAGTGAGACGGTCGGTGTTTGGGCCAGATGCTTGGGAGAGACGCGAGACGGTCGGCGTTTGTAACACATGCCTGAGAGACGCGGAGACGCTCAACGTTTTGGGCCACAGGCCTTTGAGTCACGGAGCCTGCGGCGTTTCATTGACGCCGGTTTTTCCTTTCACATACGGACCGTCGGAGTTTTAAGGTGCGCTCATACAGACCGTGAGAGTTTTGTTTTTGTTTTGTTTATGCCACGGTCCAATGGACAGAGTTCAGTGCCACACGGATTACAACGTGCTTTAAATGGACATACTATCGCAAAACAGACGATCGAAATGGACACTGGACAATGGCACATTGGGTGGGCTGTATTAGTTTAGGTATACATGGAAAATTGTTGAGATTTTGTTTGTTTTGAAAATAGAACTGCTGAAAAGATACATTTGAGTTGATCCGTTATTGTGCTGGCAACATACATAAGGAGGATACGTAACACCATGTTGCCTGTATATATTTGTCTGTGGATTACTGTGATATCTTCCTGGGATCATCACTGTGATGCTCGTCTTCCCTTCCACAGAAAACCAGCTCCTACATCCTCACTGTCCAGGCAGCAGACATGGGAGGTGAGCCAGGGGGACTGACAGGAACATCCACTATGATGGTGCACATCTTGGACGTCAACGACATAGTCCCCAAACTGGAAAAGGATGAGGTGAGAGTGTCATCATCATACAACTTCAATTACTCCCTTAAACAACTAACGTTTTGTTCGTCTTCATATTAACGCAACCTTGCACAAGGTATTTGGTATTTAGTAAAAACCCATTTCTGATTTTGGAATGTAGAATACACTGAACAGGTGGTCCGATATTGGGTTTGCTGGTCTTCTGCAAGCTCAAATAGGAGTGAATTAAAATAACTTATTTTCTGAGCTGGTAAATAATGTGCATATTGGTAAAGTAAACATGAAGACAAATGTTTATTATTTTTCTTTGATGCAACTCCCGTTTCAGTTTTCAGTAAGTATTGATGAGAATGTGGAAGATGTCGAGGTAATGCGCTTCAAAGCCTTGGATGATGACCTTAGAGGATCAGACAATTGGCTAGCTGTGTTTCACATTGTGTCGGGAAATGAGGATGACTACTTTAGCGTTTACACCGACCCCAGGACTAACGAAGGTGTGCTGATGCTCAAGAAGGTATGTCAGTCTCGCCAGCCAGATGCTGTCTCAGTTTTTTCTGTAACAGCGGAGTACTATCTTGTATCAAAGATCTACAACTTTGCTCCCTTTCTTAAACTTGCAGGCTGTTGATTTTGAGGCAGTTCCTAACCTGAACCTGGGGGTTGTGGTGATGAATCAAGCACCTGAAGGAGCCAGGGTACCAGGATATGCAGGAGGCTCTGGTGGTGCCGGTGGTGGTGGTGGTGGAGGAGGAGGAGGAGGAGGGGGTGTTGGGGGTGGAGGAGGAGGAGGGCCTAGTGGAGGAGGAGGAACAGGATGGCCTGGTGGAGCAGGAGGAACAGGAGGGCCTGCTGAAGCAGGAGGAACAGGAGGGCCTGGGGGTGTAGGATGGCCTGGTGGTGGAGGAGGAGGAACGGGAGGGCCTGGGGGTGTAGGATGGCCTGGTGGTGGAGGAGGAGGAACGGGAGGGCCTGGGGGTGTAGGATGGCCTGGTGGTGGAGGAGGAGGACCTGCTGGGGTTCCAGGAGGTACGGGGACTCTTGGAAAGCCTAGACAACCAGGGACTGGAGGGACTTGGAGCATTTCTTCAAAGTATAAAAGCTACCCAGTGAAGGTCAGTGTGAACAACAAACCAGATGGGGCAGTCTACCGCCCAAGCACCAAGCCCATCTCCCTCCCAGAGGGCAAAGGACAACTCTCCATCCCCAAGGTCATTTGTACCTTTCCTGCCACGGATGGAGATTCAGGAGAACAGGCCCAGAATGTCAGGTCAGGACTTCCCCCACTTTATTTTCACCACAATGCACCTTTTAAGATTAACCACATGTGTCTTCCTCAGCAAAATGAACTCAGCCAACCTATTGTTTCCACCAAACACTCTCCAATGTTATTATGAAAAAGTATACCAGGTGTTTACATTCATTACCTCAGTCATCATTTGCCTTATGAACAGTTGATTTCATATTTCCTGCTTGAAAGCTACAGGCTGATGTCAGATCAATTTCATTTGAAATGTGACAGGTATGCAAAAGGTTATGACCCTGGAAACTGGTTCACCATTGATGAAGAGACAGCTGAAATCACACTCAATAAGATGCCAGACCGGGAGTCTCCGTATGTGGTGAATGGGACCTACCTGGCCAAGATTCTCTGTATGACAAATGGTCAGTGTTAAGGCTTCCTTCATTTGCTTAGTTATCTAGTCAGTGCCAAAGTGGCTTTCATTGCCGTCCTCACCTTTATGTTCTCCAACAGTTAAAAATAAAAAAAAGATACTTGTAAATTATTCCCCTTATCTTTAAGAGTGTGTCTGTGCCTGTGTTCTTCATTTAATTGAAGTTTCAACTTAAGAGCAGCAGCAACAACCACATTTTCAGAGTAAGAGGACTTTCTCTTGCACTTTACTTTAGTTTAAATCAATTACATCAGTTAATTGGCTGTCTCAGTGTCAAGCATCGAAACATAGCAGGTCAAAGGCACAGGCTGGTAAAATAGGTTTTTATTACTCTATAAAACTGTCCAGGCAGTGCATGCTGGAAGCTATTGTATGCTGACTGTCTAAAGCTTATAGCCTTGTTATTTGAGTGTTGGTTTGTATATTTGAATGTATGTGTCCGGCAACAGACATGCCCACCCAGACAGCCACGGGGACCATTGCAGTGCATGTGGAGGACACTAATGACAACTGCCCCACGCTCACCAGCCACGTGCAGTACCTGTGCAGTGACACTAAGGTGAGGGTGCAGTGACACTCCAGTTCTGCTCAGCACTCCCAGTGTCCTCCTCCACACTAAACAGTGTTGTGTTTTTACCCTAAATGTCCCTCTTCTCTTCTCTGGCA
The DNA here is from genome assembly GCF_900700415.2 of Clupea harengus. Lineage (NCBI taxonomy): Eukaryota > Metazoa > Chordata > Actinopteri > Clupeiformes > Clupeidae > Clupea > Clupea harengus. The sequence continues at coordinate 9,951,972 of NC_045161.1, read as the reverse complement.
TCTATTCATCCTCTTTGCAAACTAAATCACTTCCCTCCATCCTCTCTCTGTACCCCTCCCCCAAACACACACACACACACACATACACACACACACACACACACACACAAACACACACACACACACACACACATACATACCTCATACCCAGGACCCAGGACAAAAGTGGCACATCCACTGATGATCTATTTTACAGTAACTGAGATCTTATTGTGAAGGTGGTGAATGTGACAGCAGAGGATTTGGATGGAGACCCTAACGGTCCGCCGCTTGAGTTCACGCTGCTGGATGAGGGTGTGGGGGTGAAGTGGAGGCTTCAGCAGACCGGAGGTGAGCAAAGCAATGCTTAGAGGATGACAGTGAGCAAACACAATGTGTAACTGCTCAATACTGCACAAATGTGCATGCTTTTTTTTGTTATTCAACTTTTTATTACATTTTCATGTCAAAAAAAATAATAAATAACAGAGTAGACAGCGTTGGTATTGTCCATTAATATGTCCCCAGTTCGAGCTTAAGTGAGCTTCCAACCAAAAAAAAAAAAAAACAGAATTACCGCTTGACTAAAAGTCCTCTTGTGTTATCTGTTTGTCAGGAGTTCTCCTAGTGTGCTGCCATCTGGCTCGGTGATCCCACGTGACTCCACAAATGCATATTCTTAGTGTCATCAGCGATAGCTCAACATAAAACTCCAGCTTTGAATTTTTTTTATTTTGAGTTTGGATTTGAGTTGGGAGTTCCCATTTAGAATCCCAGAAGGGATTTCAGCATAGAATTCCAGTACAGAAACTCTCTTTTGTTTTTTTGTATCATTATTATTATTACTATTATGAGTAGGGTTGGGTACCGAGAACCGGTTCCAATACAACCGGTACCTACCCGGACCGAAATGCAACGCAGATTTCGGTGCTTCCTTTCGGTGCCTGAGCCGATTGAAATAAATAACAGCAACAAATCATGCAGCTAAATGAACAAAACTTAAAAATGTAAAATGTTGTCCTATAAACAGGAATTATTTCAGGCTGCAACATGAAACACAGAGGCTGGTTCCAAAACAGTACAAAACTAGCGATAGCTAACGAGCAATAACGTCAGTGGCGTAGATCTGTCTGAGTACGATCTGTATGAATAATTTGTTGGGTGGCTAGGCAGATTTCGTGGGGCACATTTAAAACTGCCCCATCTCCCAATGTAAACTTTGGCCTGTGTCGCTCACGCTCATTGGTGATTACATAGCAACAGTCTTATGACAGCGAAGAGCAGGCAGCATTTCACAGAGCAAGCACAAACAGAGCGAGCCATCAATTTAAACGGTCAAAGGTGTGGCTGTATTTCGCACAAAAAGATTCAAATAACGCGACGTGCAGCAAATGCAACAAAACAATTGCGTGTAAAGGGGGAAGAGAAGTTAAGAGTCAAAGGCAGATCAGCAACCGCAGACTGAAGACTAAACGGAGATGCCAGCAAAACTAAACCTAGTCTCTTTAAGGGGCAGTACAAGTTCACGTACCCAGTGGGTTCAAATAACAAGATTAAGTATAAACAAGATAGAAAAGATAGGTATAAACAAATCAGAAAATGGTGAAATTTCATGAAATAAATGCAAACAAAATAATACATTTTTGACTCCGAAGGCAAATATGCTCATATTTCTGCAAAAGAATTGCTGAAGTTTGAAGCTGTAGTGAGTGTACAGAGTGTGTGTGTGTTTTGTATTTATTTATTTATTTATATTTATTTAAGTATACTGTAAACTGTTAATATACTGTTAATAGTTTGAAGTTAAAAAGTTTTAAGCTGTAGCTTGAAGCCAAGTGTTCTGTATTCATTTATATTTATATTATACTTTAAACAGTTAATATATTGTTCAATTTGAAGAAAAATTTGCCTTGGCAATAAAAAAGCCTTTCTTTTATGTCATCAATCATCGTTTTGTGCTTTTTTTTTAAGTATCGGTTCAGGCACCGTTTAGCCACCGGTATCGTTTTTAAAGTATCGTTTTAGCACCGGTATCGGAAAAAACCCAAACGATACCCATCCCTTATTATGAGGGGCTTATGTATAACAATACCAAGGTCACTGTCTGTCAAGTTCAATCACTTCGCTTTCTTTTGTTTTGATAAACATTTTTTTTAAAGTTAGTTGTTCTAACTTTGGATGTGAATGGGGAGAAGTGTGCAGAGACCAGGCAGATGGGTGTAAAATTAATATCATATATAGGGTGATGCACTAATCTCTGGTCTCTCTCTCTCTCTCTCTCTTTGTGTAGATGCTTCAGCAGCGCTGTGGGCTGAAGATGGTCTTTGGCCTGGCCTCTATGAGGTCACGTTTGAGATACGAGACAAGCAGGGGTTGGCCTGTCCTGACAGACAGGTCCTCAAATTGGAGGTGTGCACTTGCCAAGGGGGCTTGACTTCCTGTGCTTTAAAACAGGAACAGATGCAGTCAGGGGTGACATCCAGCAAGAAGTCATCCGAACTGGGAGGAGCCGCAGTGGGAGGGATGCTGTTAGGCCTCCTCGCACTCCTGTGTGAGTACACTCACCACCTCATGCTGAGTGTGTGTGTGTGTGTGTTTGTGTGCGTGTGTGCGTGTGTGTCTTATTCCCAAACATCTTTCATGACAACTATCCCTGCCAAACTTACTAACGTGTTAATTTCTCACCTGTCCTAACTTCTTTCTTAAATGTAATGAAACAATGATTCTCTTACATGTACATGCCACTATATAATACCAGTCCAAGTGGACACAACAACCGTTAAGGAAATTCCCCATAAGAAACATGCCTATTGATGCAGTTTGGCTGTCGTGTACTGTTTGACTATATGTTGTTATGTTTATGTGTGTTTGTGTGTGTGTGTGTGTGTGTGTGTAAACAACTAGTGGTCCCATTGATGGCTTTGTTCTGCTCCTGTGGAGGAACCAGTGGGCTTACAGGAGGCTTCACTGACCTGCCCTTTGACGGCAAGACTCATCTCATCTCCTATCACACCGAGGGAAAGGGAGAGGACCGGGTAATCACACAACCATTACAAAAACACAAAAAGACACTGACTGGAATTCATGATCGGTAAAGATGGCATTTCCACATTACTAAGTCTGTCGAAGCAGAATGATGGCTAGCAGTTTAGTGTCAGGTCAAAGTGCATCACAACAACCAAATAACCCAACTTGGTTTGTGGGTGTGTGTGTTTCCTGAGCAGGAGGTTCCTCTGATGAGTGTTCCGGTACTAATCTCCAAAGTAATTCCAGTTACTGCTTCCGCAAACATGGCTACCACCACCATGGTGAGCAGGCAGATGCAGGAGAATGCATTCGGAGGCTTTTATGACTATGATGAGCCAGAGATGGGGAACATGGACTCCAGTGCCCATTGGGAGTATACTTCAGATCTGCCGGAGATGAGAGAGGAGGATCAGCTCTCATTCATGGCACTACCAGACACCTTTCTGGACCATTACTTCTCACAGGTGTGTGTGTGTGTGTGTGTGTGTGTGTGTGTGTGTGTGTGTGTGTGTGTGTGTGTGTGTGTGTGTGTGTGTGTGTGTGTGTGTGTGTGTGTGTGTGTGTGTGTGTGTGTGTGTGTGTGTGTGTGTGTGTGTGTGCGCGCGTGTGCATGTGTCCCTTTGCATTTGTCTATAATGAGGTCTTCTTAACTTTGAACTTTACTTTGACTTATTTACTTTTTGTTTTACAGAAAGCAGAGCATACAGCAGTGACTTCTTGTCCGAAGGACAATCTGTTGGTGTATGAATACGAGGGACAGGGATCTCCCGCTAACTCTGTGGGCTGCTGCAGCCTCCTCGAGTCTGAGGAATGACCTCCAGTTTCTTGACGACTTGGGGTCAAAGTTCGCCACCCTCGCCCAGATCTGTGGATACTCCAAAGTCACAAGCCCAAAAATGGACCATCAGATCACACCTCCCATGTCAGAAATGGACACCAGTATCATCATGACAACCGATGTTAAAAAACAGACAAGGGAGTCCAGATCCTCAAGCATCAGCAACCACGAGGCACCACCTGTGCGCATGGACAGGAGCGTCAGCTTTGTGGAGGAACACAGCCCACCCCCACTTCCCAGGATGCAACTGTGCGAGACCATGGCCATGCCCACCCAGACTGTGTTGGTGCAGCAGCAGCCCCTGTACTACATGGTGGAGCCGCAGGTTCAGAGCAGAGTGCTGCTGGCCGAGAGGCCCCCAGTGGGTCTGGGTCAGGGAGTGATCCTGGTGAACAGGAGCCAGGCAGCCACAGAGAGGGTGCTGCTGCAGAGGGGAGGGCTAGTGCAGGGAGGAGGTCTAATGCAGGGAGGAGGTCTAGTGCAGGGAGGAGGTCTAGTGCAGGGAGGAGGTCTATTGCAAGGAAGAGGTCTGCTGCAGGGAGGAGGTTTAGTGCAGAGAGAAGGTCTGCTGCAGGGAAGAGGTCTAGTGCAGGGAGGAGGTCTAGTGCAGGGAGGTCTAATGCAGGGAGGAGGTCTAGTGCAGGGAGGTCTAATGCAGGGAGGAGGTCTAGTACAAGGGGGAGGGCTGCTGCAGGGGGGACGTCTAGTGCTGCAGCAGGGCAGGCACGTTCAAGGGGCTCAGGGGATGCTAATACAAAATGGTCCCATGTTACAGGGAGTCAGCACCCCAACTAGCCCCACGCTACTTTTTCAGGGTGGTCATACCTTGGTTCAACACACTGATGGGTCACAACGTGTGGTGCTCGTGCAAAGGCAGCCTGGCGACATAGCACAGATGCCAGGCCAGACATTCACCCCTGCACCCCAGAAGATGCATATGCCCAGACAACAGAGTGTGGTCCTAGTGGACAAGCAGGTAGGGATGAAGCAAGATGCCCCAGGAAGTGTCAGAACACTGTGGCCAACAAGTCATTCAAGTCATTCAAGTGAAAGTCTAACAATGCCAGCCTATGAAAGTGGTCAGATGAGCAGTGAGAGAGTTAACATGGCACAAAGCAACATAACCCATGTTCCAGTACCACAACCCCAGCAACCCCTTTTCAGCACAGGGTTCCTTGAGGGGTTGGGGGGTCTGGGCCCAGGTCCGGCCCCAGCAGGACACCCGATGAGCATACGTGTAGAGGAGGTAATTTCTGTTGCTACCATTCCAAAAGTTCCTCATATAGCACCAATAACTTCACAGATTGAGACTGGGCTGCAGAAGAAAGTGTTTTTTGAGGAAACTGTTGTGGATTTGACCACAGACACATCCCAACAAGAGGAGGTCTCAGTGGAGATCCAGGGGAGCGTTTTGGCTGAGGAACATGTGGCAGTGGAGGTTGAGTCTTACAACCCTGAACCTCACCTGAAGATAGACAGCGTGGAAAAAGCCACAGTTGTGCCAGAAGATCTGTCTGATGACCTTGGTGAGCCTGATGGTGACGCCACTGTAGACCATGGGGAAAGCCTGCCTGTGTCCTCACAGGACGTGACCGTATCATCACAAATGTCAGTGACTGAGGACCCTACCCAACACAATGTCCCTAAGGTGGCAGAGGGGAATTTAACAGGAGCAATACTTGGAAACACAGATTCTGGGTGGACAGTGGATCACTATTCATCTGACACAACTCTTCTCTCTGTACCTGAGGTATCCCCAGGTGACTCTGACATCATTGATCTGGTAGCAGACCAGATCAGTGCTGGTCACTCATTGCAGTGCGATTCAGGAATGGTGGATGATACAACCTCTCTGTCAGTGGGTGAATTGGTGTCTTCAACAAACGACACACATGCTGAGGAGATTGAAAATAAGGTATCCAGTATATCACTTGAAAACACTCCTGAAGCAGAAGAGTTAGGCCCTGGGGAGGGAGAAGCAAGCTATGTCGATGGACCCACAGAATTAACTCCTACGGTAGACATTCCAGTTTCACTTCAAGAGATAACAGATGTTTCAGAGACTGAACTTCAATCTCGTACCCTGGAGCTGGATATAGACAAGAGCCCCGGCCCAGAGGTATCTCTGGAAACCTTCCAGGGTACTGACCCAGCAGAGATAGAAGCTTTGGAGGTCACTCTCCTACAAATGCAGCAGGTTGCAATCGGTCAAGAGTTGGTAAGGACAGCCTCGCCGTCAGCTGCACCCCATGACCAAATCACCACACTTGACCAGGAGAACTTGGAGGAGGGCAAAGATGTTTGCATAGAGGGTGAGAGTGTGATTTTGAGTCCGGTAGTGACCTCTATGTCTGAGATGAGTGAGGTAACTGCAAATGAATCTCTGGAGCCCAATGCTGTGGAGAGGCATACAATAGATCCAGCCTATGTGGAGGAAGAGAGTGAGGTGGAAATGGTAATAGAATACGCTGGACAAATGCCAGAGGGTGAAACATCTGGACAAGATGTGAAGGAACATCTGGATCTGCTGAGTGAGGATGACTCTAACATGGACATCCCAGAAGCAGACAAGCCAATGCAAGCAGAGATGGAACCCCTAAGGGAAGCTGAGCAGGACTTACAGGGTGGATCTTTGGAGGTCTCTGAAAATCAATCAGAAAGGAATGAAGAGGAACAGGAGCCCATAAACAAAGGGGACATGTCTGATGCAGGGAGCATGGAGGTACAGTGCTCCACAGCCCATTCAGACCAAACAGAGGGAGGTCTAGTACAGGGGGGAGGTCTAGTGCAGGGAGGAGGTCTAATGCAGGGAGGGCTACTCCAGGGAGGAGGTCTAGTGCAGGGGGAGGTCTAATGCAGGGAGGGCTACTGCAAGGAGGAGGTCTAGTGCAGGGAGGAGGTCTGGTGCAGGGAGGAGGTCTAGTGCAGGGAGGAGGTCTAGTGCAGGGAGGAGGTCTGGTGCAGGGAGGAGGTCTAGTGCAGGGAGGAGGTCTAACGGGGGTGAAGGGGGCAGTTGTCCCGGGTTCCAGTCCTGAGCAGACTAACCTGGAACGAGCAGAGAGCCTGGTAATATAGAGGCTCAGGGGATGATATAATACAAAATGGTCAACATGTGGTCCATCAAGGAGACGGGCTGGTACAGGGAGGGCAGATGGTAGAGGTGCAGGGGAGTCAGCAGCACAGTCCTGGATCTCCGACCATGTTTCTGATGAACGAAGGGCAGACACTTGGGCCCGGATCCCCTCTCACCAGCCAGCCTCTGCATGCAGCCAACACGTGCGGCTCTCCAGTGCTGCTTGTGGACGGAGGCATGAGGCAGGGAGGGGAAATCCGGCTAGACACCATGCAGCGAGATTCTACTAAGGCTCAAAAGAGGCAGGTGGCCAAAGGGCAGGTTGTGCATGGGTCTCAATTTTTTGTGGAAGCACAGACCTTACCCAGCAGTCCGATTCTTCAGGGGGGTGGGCACATCCAAAGAGAACCCCGGAGAAGGTCCAGTAGTGGTAGAGTGTGTGTGGGTGGCCCCATGCCCCCCATGCTGCTACAAGCTCATACCTGGAGTGAACACTCAGCAAGGGCTAGAGAGAACCACAAAACACTGACCAACGTAACATTCTGTCAGTGACAGATGGGAAAGTGTGAATAACAACTTCATGGAATCTTCCACCGCAGCACCTAATGGAATAAGCTCTTGCTGGTGATCAACATTAATCACCTCTTCCTAGGAACTGTACATAGAGCTGCATATAATATTTTCTGAGATCAGTGTAAAATATCCTCGATCCTATGTGATATGTATATGTGCTGTAGTATAGATTGTATGTGTCATGATTTGGGACCTTCTGGCCTCTAGACTTATTTAGCTTTTGTAAGCCACTACTTTCAAGATCAGTCAATAAATATTGCTGGTTTTGACTTATATGTTGCCCCCTTCTTTATGTTGTTACTGGACATATCATGTGTCCTGTTACGCTATGTTACATCATACAACTTTTGAGACATGTGGATAATGAAAAAGTGGGATATTTTAAGGTGGAGCCACATCATGTTTGCTTATGAAGGCTCCTGGATGCAACTTTCTTTCATAGCTTTCCACCTGTAACTAGCTACTCTAGCTATGTAGGTAGAGGGGAAATATTTCTGTTGTGTGCTCCCATCTAGTGGACAAAAAGGTATTGCTGTATGAGTTAATCAGCTAACAACAAATTGATACAATTGTCTTGCTTAATGTAACTACTGAATGGGTCGCCTTAATCATTATCAAAAATATGCCCCCTTGATCATTTTTTCAGGAGCCGCCACTGGTTCATACTAATTATACCCTCTGATTCCAGTTTCTTTATTGTGTGGTCTTTCTCTGCTGACATTCATTCCTTAAGGCTCTGTAGTTATACATATAACCTTCTGATACTAGCCCAGAGTTAAGCATATTCATCTAGCAAACTATACCTACCTTGGAGTGTTACAATAGCCAGTATCATTTTATTCCATGTGTCCATCCAGTCAAATTGGTGAATCCAAATGTTATTTAAAAAACCATATATGATGTCATTTCTTTGTAATCATCCAAAATAATGTTAAGTGTATGGGTATTTTTCCAAATAGGCGACCGACTGGTCAAAACGTGCGATGCATTGAGTGGGCAACGCGCCGTGTATTGAGTGGGCCGGTCTGACAGTAACTCCCGGGCCACTTTTTCCCCCCAGTCCGCCCCTGTGTACGGATTAAGAAACCACGGGCCCCTGGGCCTGGACATGTTAAAGCCCCCCCCCCCCCCCCCCCCCCCCCCTCCCCCCCTTCACGAAAAAAATAATTGTGCGCTCTCAAAACACGCAGGCACACACAAACACCATTAGGTGTATATATTAGTGCTGTCAGTTTAACGCGATATTAACGGCGTTAACGCAAACCCATTTTATAGCCGGTAATTATTTTATCGCAAGTTTTTTTTTTTTTTTTTTTTTTTTTTTTTTTTTTTTTTTTTTAAGATTAGCGTTCTTTTTGGCCTTGCAAACAGTGTAGTAGGCTAACGTTACGGTTTGAGTGAATGGTAAGCGCGATACGGCGAAATGGATGATAAAAAGCTTCTGAATGGAAAGTTTACTTTTAAAAGTTGTGTTGTGCAAAAGAAGCGAGCTTCACTGTTGTCTGAAAATGTCAACAGGCAGCTGGTTGAAAGCAAAGAAGTAGTAGGTTTACCTTTTATTGGTAACCTAACTTTTACGGTTCATTGTTTCTGAAATAAGAGGCCTGACTGCTATGTTCCCAGCAAACTTGAAAAAAACAAACAATATTAAGCCATGGTTTAACTGCACTATGTACACTTTATAATTTAATTTTGTACCGCCCTGTTTGGCAATGTTGGTTTTCAATAAAATAAAACATTTGCATAAAGCAAGCCAATCCACTTTTCCATGTTGATAAGGGCATTAAAATAAAAATAAAATGATGGAAAAATAAATAAACGAAGGGACATTTAGAATAGATCAAAATTTGCGATTAATCGCGATTCATTTTGAGTTAACTATGACATAAATGCGATTAATCGCGACTAAATATTTTACCAACAATGTGTTGGATTTAACAGTCGAATTAGATACTTTGGCTATTGTATTGGGAAAGTAAACAGGTCAAATTTACTCCGTAACATCCACCTTCGGTGCACTGCCCTGCTATTGTTTCTGACATTACATGTGACAGGGCAACAGCCGAGTGATTCTTTTCCAAATTGAAACTGATTAAGACCTACCTGAGCAGCATGGGGCAGGAGAGGCTGAATGGGCTGGCTATCCTGTCCATTGAAAGAGCAAATCATGCATTACCACTTTTATGTTTGAAAGGCGTCGTTTGGCCAGTCAGAGACTTGACATTGGCGAACAAGATACATATTACCCAGCAATCATCATTGCATATCTGTATATGACAAAAATAACAAATTAAATAAGGAATTATTCATTTAATTGAATCGGCTTTTTAATAGTTTCTATAGTGTATGTACGATAAGCATATAATTGTGTTATAGATTGCGACTGACGATTTCCCCCTAAAAATTATGAAAACCATGACAGAGACAGGTTTGCCATTTTGAGTGAATATATAGCAGAAGGGATCTTTGATAGTCCAAAAAAAAAAATCATCCTTGATCACTGTCACATTAAACTAGCGGCACTTTAACATCCATATGTTCGGTAAAATGGAGAAAGCAGGGTCTGCTTTGCCTACGAACTTTCCACGCTGGCTGCATTGTCTATAGTTACGCCCCTGGCGCACATGCACTTTTTCTAACACAGCACAGGTACACTCAATTAAAGCCATTAGCAAATGAACAAAATACACCTTTTTCAACCACAAATAAGAGATAGATAACAGCGACTTCACGCTGAGGCTCTGGTTTAGGGGCCCCCTAAGCTCATAGGCCCCTGGGCCTGGGCCCGGTAGGCTCGTTCGTTAATCCATCCCTGGTCAAGAGTCCAATAAAAATTATACCTTTTGACAAATAAATTCTGTTAAATTTGCATTTAGGTTTCCTGGAATTCCCCTACGTGCCCAAACCCCATCCACGTCTCAATAGTTTGTCTATGCTTGCAGTGATGGGACACCACAATTATCAAGCTTGTTTAGAGTGAAGCATTTACAGTGAACCAGAACACTGACAGTCGTGCAACACAAGCTCACACCATACGCAATCAAAAATAGCTCTACTTTGTACACAGTGTCCTAGACAAAGGGCTTTTCCAAAAAGTTGCGGGTTTTTTTTAGGTATTTGTTGCGATGAAATTGCGGTAGCAAGTAAAAGTTGAGATAAAAAGTTGCAAATTTCCCTCTTTGTAATTATAAATGAGTTATTTGTTGAAAAATAAAAATGGGGGCCTCAAAACAACTGTCAGATGATCTGAAAACAAAGATTGTTTAACATCGTGGTTTAGGGAAATTGATGTGACCAAGAACACACTAAATTACTTAATTTCAGTGCAACATAAAAAAGGAAAATATTTTTTAACCGGCATTGGCATTTTCACAGATGTAATCACCAAATCTAAGTACAGGAGCCGGCTTACTGACAGACACCTCACAGACTGCCTCTGACTGGCTGTCTGTGCTTATGAGCCGAACTACAAGGCACTCAGAGACAGTGTTCAGTCACAGCCATCACACTGACTTGAGTCACATGAGAAATTTGTCAGTGTTGCGTTGTAACTCCAGCCTGCTCATTGCAAATGTGTTTTCTTCTTGTTAATATTGTGTGCGGTTAACAAATATTTTCCTTTTTATCTTGCACTGAAATTAAGTAATTTAGTGTGTTCTTGGTCACATCAATTTGAAAGCTGGACCAAATTGTTTAATTTCATTCAATTACAATTAGGCCAAATACAAAGTTAAGTTGTAAGTACAGTCTGGAGTCTGGACAGTCTTTTTCTCTCAACGCCTCAATAGGTAGATCTTGCCTGTCACCAAGGCAGAGGTCGGTGATCTTTGGCCAAAAAAGGTTGGTGACCACTGTGTTAGACAGTTATCTAAAAACATAGCTAGTTATGCTATGTTATGCTAAACACGTAGCGGGAACAGTACATAGGATTTACTTATCCACAACGAAGTACACCTGTTGGTATTACAAAAGGACCACAAGTAAGACTGAATAAAATGTTATGAATATCTCAGCCGAAGAAAAAAAACAGCCTGTGTCACTGTGATCTGTTTCGTCGTCTGACATCAGATTCATTGCTTCCGTCATTATTCACAGCTAAATAAATAATGTTCATTACATTTCATAGATCTATTACCAGACTCTATGTAAAAAGGGCCATGCACACCTTGCGGAAATTTAAAAAAAATTGAAGCCAGATCTATTTCTGAATCTTCAGTGCGGACATGGGCTGCGTTAATTTCCATGTATGGTGTAGCCATTCTCAATGTTTACAACGGATTAGAACTCTGCTAGTGTCTGCACCGTGTCCGCAGGGCAGAATTTCCGCCCTTGGTGGAAGGGAGAAAGTTGTGGGAGTGAAGCTTGCCTAGGGCGCCAAATGTGCTAGGGCCGGCCATGAGTTGGAGAGTGATATAAATAACAAGTGGATGGAGGTTCTACAGAGGGAGAGAATGAGTGAAAGTAGGCAAGAGAATTGACATAGGGGAAGAGGGAGATTTAAGATATAGATACCGCATGGAAGAAAAAAGGAAATGGAAGGTGGGATAGAGGACTATAAAATCAAAGAAGGCTGACATAAAAAGTTGAAAAAAAAAAATTGATGGACAGAGTAAGTGAAAGAAAAAAGAAAGAGGAGTGAAGAGTGGCTATGGATAAAGACAGAGTGAAGAGAGAAAATATTGAAAGATGGAGAGAAAATGGAGTGAAGCAGAGAGATGGAGTGTGAGAGAGAGTATACTGAGAGGGACAGATATAAAGATGGAGAGATAGAGAGAAAAACAAGTGGAGTATGGAAGATGTCTCCTAGTTGAATGGAGAGGGACAGAGAGAAGAGAAACCTTAGAGCCTTGGTGCAGGCGTCAGTGAAGCACAGGTGAAAGCCAGTTTAATGACCCTATTATGATGTCACAATGGCCCAATGTAAGCCTATTCATAGTTTTCAGTCACGTGACTACAATAGGTAGCTGACGGGCAAAAAGAACAGCGAAACAGCGTTAAACAGTGGACAACTTCGAGCAGTGCCGCCTACTCAACTACGATCGCAATCAACCACAGACCATACCACTATAGCCAGACAGAGATATTTAGAAAAAAATGAAATGTTTGATCCATGTACTGCACCTGCTGACATTTTTATTTCTTTAACCTCGACGAAGTCCCTGCCAGAGCTCCAGTGTGGAGATATTTACATCTATCTAATAGAAAATCCGTCCCCCTACACATCTCAAAAACTGAAAGCCTACAAAAGCACAGATAGTTATTTAATTTTCAGAAGTGGATGGGTTCACAACGCTGTCGTCTGGAAGGTGAAAACAAAAAACATCTTCATAATCAGAGCAAAGATGAGTGCCATTTAATAGCTAGCTACCAGCTAGCGAGATACCTGCTGTTAGCTACGAGCTACCTGCTGTTAGCTACGAACTACCTGCTGTTAGCTACGAGCTACCTGCTGTTAGCTAGCAGCCTTTAGCCTACCCAACGCTGTTCTTTATCATTTGACACAATTTCCTGGTTTTAACAAGTACGAACACCTGGTCTGGCGAATGACAACTTAAATTATCTTCCCATATATTTTCTACTGGCATTGTAGTATTACCAGTTGGATGACAAAATACACTAGCCTAGCCTACTTGCTTAGGTACTTGTCGCAATCGCAGAGAAGAAACCGGGTAATCCAATTTGAATTGTGTTGATGCTTTGTTTCTTGACTTTATTACTTGATCTATTCCCGTTTTAGGTAGTTATTCTGATAAATGAGGCGACCAGAACAGGGTGACTGCTTTTATTGCCAGCCCCAAAAGTATGGCTACTTTACTGTGTGTCCGAGAAAAATTGACCCAGAAGACGTCTACAATCAGCTGGTAGCAACGTGGGCGGGTTTTAAATGCGATAAAAACAAAATCCGGGCTTGTCTCCTCGCCGATTTGAACAGCCAACCGAGCAACAACTGTCTAGCATTTTACTACCTAAGTCAGACAATGTTAAAGCGGAGATATTAAATGATATTGAATGAAAGGTGGTCGGTTCCTGTATAAAGTCCAGTGTTAGACAGGTGTGGAATGTGTTTTTTGCCCTTCAGCTGGTCATTCTGACGTCACGTGAAAACTATGAATGGGAGAATTTGTATTAGTTTTTTAGTATATCTTAAAAAGTGAAAAATACATAGCATAAGGCTGCGTTCACACTTGACTTCTTTTTTCAGCTGCCAGCGCCTTTTTTACATGCAACACTATGGGAAAAGGCAAAAGGCGGACACCTTTTTAAAAAGCGGCCGCCTTTTAAAAACTTCTAAAAAAGCGCAACTCCCGACGCCTTTTTGAGATCAATTTTCTCAACTTTTCAGAAAAGCGCTGGGTGACGTCAAGCGCCTTTTTGACAGCTGACCAATCAGGACGAGGAGAGTAGGTACCAGCGTACCTTCCCTAGTAACCTACTGCCTTAGTTTAAAAAAAATGGCCGTAGTTCATCGTATTTGTACCTAGAAGTTTTTAGTTTTACTTTTTTTTGCTTAGATTTTTAGAAAGTTACCGAGAAATAGACACCGTACAATATAAAAACCACATTATTGTAACTGAAAACTACGTGTAAGAGGATTTGCGAGGTGTCTGAGCTACCTAGCTAATGTTAGCATGCTACTAGCCGTTAGTGATTAGCAATACCTCTGTGTTTTTGGAAAGCATCTGCCCCAACTTTCTTTTCCCGACATTTACATTTATCTTGTACATAATCCATCCCCATAAACCGGAGATTTCAAGAGTACAGAAACTCTCCTGAGCAGGCAAGAGTGCCGATATGGGCTAACGAGTTGTAGCTAAAGCCCTAGCTAAAGGGCTAAACAGCTCGCTAGCTATTAGCACTCTAGCTTGCTCAGTAGAGTGCTAAGACACAGCAATTATTCACGATTGTATCAACGTGCTGCATTTCACTTAACAGGTCAGTCATTCCCTAAATCTTTAGGAATAGAATACAATTGTATATCTGGGTTGGCGCATTCAACAGCACAACATATCCCCTCAGCGTTTTGAACTTTCTGTGGGTTGTGACCATAGGTTGTGACCTTAATGTGTCTGTGTCGGACACAAATATGGCGGCGCTTAAACACAGTGACGTCACATGGTATCCATGAATTCTAAAGCGCCCAAAAGGCGCTGAAAAGGCGCTGAAAAGGCGCTGAAAAGGTGCTGAAAAGGCGCTTTTTTCTAAAAAAGAAGTCAAATGTGAACGCGGCCTAAGTGTCCTTTACAAGACCTACGCGCCAAAGTTTGAACGGAGTTTCTAAATTAAGCGGTTCGAGCTGAATAAAGTGCAGAAGTCGGTACAAAGAAGAAGAAGAAGAAGCAGAAGAAGTATAAGAAACGAAGGAATAACAATACAGGGCATTTTATGCACTGTAATTATAAGAAGCCAAGGAATAACAATATAGGGCATTTCAGGGCCTTCCTACTGGCCTGAAATCAGGGCAGAAATGAGTCAGATACACAGACTCTCTTCTCTCCCTAAGGGGGAGCCAATGGGAATGTGCTTGTACAGGCAGAGAGGTTTTAGTTGTATGTCCAGTTAGAGGTTTAGCTGGTTGATAATATGCCATATGTGGATGGAATTTCTGTGTACTCTTTACTTTGGCTTATATTTAATTCCACTGTCACCTTCATCTTTAAACATTTTTTAATGTGTTTGTTTTGTTTTAGTTTACTGTTGAGTTTTCCGGTGTACTATATCATATTGTCTTTGAAGGTGTTATGTTTTCATCTGATACGACAGCTCTGTTGGTCCTGGAAAAAAGGGTTACTTATGTAGTCATGTGAAATGTCAGTGAGTGGATTCAAATCCAATTACTTTTGTTTGTTTCTCAAATTTAATAAAAAAGGCTATTCTCAAAATGTTGATCAAAAGGACCACATAACCACACCACACCCACACCTACTAACGTTTTGGAATGTGTATGCCCATGAAAAGAGCCTCTGGGCTTTATTCTCTCTTTGTGGGAAACAGAACTACAACTCCTCTCCTCTACAGGTCCTCTCTTGTGCTATCTCCTCTTTGGCTCTGGGCTTTATTCTCTCTGTGTGGGAAACACAGAACAACACTTTGGGACAAAAACACACATGAAAATAATTCCAACGTTTAACTGAAGTACATTTATTCTGAGAAAAAAAAAGAAGCAGAGAATTTGAGACCATTACTCTTTACATTATCTCTCTAGGTCCTCTCTTGTGCTATCTCCTCTTTGGCTCAACCCACAGGTTATCTATGGGGTTTAGATCAGGGGACTGAGATGGCCATGGCAGAAGCTTGATAATGTGTTCGTAAACCATTTTTGTGTTGATCTGGATCTGTGAGGGTATCTCTTAAATGAATGGTATTCACTGTTGTAAACCCACCACGAGAGAGTGCTAAGACACAGCAATTATTCACGATTGTATCAACGTGCTGCATTTCACTTAACAGGTCAGTCATTCCCTAAATCTTTAGGAATAGAATACAATTGTATATCTGGGTTGGCGCATTCAACAGCACAACATATCCCCTCAGCGTTTTGAACTTTCTGTGGGTTGTGACCATAGGTTGTGACCTTAATGTGTCTGTGTCGGACACAAATATGGCGGCGCTTAAACACAGTGACGTCACATGGTATCCATGAATTCTAAAGCGCCCAAAAGGCGCTGAAAAGGCGCTGAAAAGGCGCTGAAAAGGTGCTGAAAAGGCGCTTTTTTCTAAAAAAGAAGTCAAATGTGAACGCGGCCTAAGTGTCCTTTACAAGACCTACGCGCCAAAGTTTGAACGGAGTTTCTAAATTAAGCGGTTCGAGCTGAATAAAGTGCAGAAGTCGGTACAAAGAAGAAGAAGAAGTAGCAGAAGAAGTATAAGAAACGAAGGAATAACAATACAGGGCATTTTATGCACTGTAATTATAAGAAGCCAAGGAATAACAATATAGGGCATTTCAGGGCCTTCCTACTGGCCTGAAATCAGGGCAGAAATGAGTCAGATACACAGACTCTCTTCTCTCCCTAAGGGGGAGCCAATGGGAATGTGCTTGTACAGGCAGAGAGGTTTTAGTTGTATGTCCAGTTAGAGGTTTAGCTGGTTGATAATATGCCATATGTGGATGGAATTTCTGTGTACTCTTTACTTTGGCTTATATTTAATTCCACTGTCACCTTCATCTTTAAACATTTTTTAATGTGTTTGTTTTGTTTTAGTTTACTGTTGAGTTTTCCGGTGTACTATATCATATTGTCTTTGAAGGTGTTATGTTTTCATCTGATACGACAGCTCTGTTGGTCCTGGAAAAAAGGGTTACTTATGTAGTCATGTGAAATGTCAGTGAGTGGATTCAAATCCAATTACTTTTGTTTGTTTCTCAAATTTAATAAAAAAGGCTATTCTCAAAATGTTGATCAAAAGGACCACATAACCACACCACACCCACACCTACTAACGTTTTGGAATGTGTATGCCCATGAAAAGAGCCTCTGGGCTTTATTCTCTCTTTGTGGGAAACAGAACTACAACTCCTCTCCTCTACAGGTCCTCTCTTGTGCTATCTCCTCTTTGGCTCTGGGCTTTATTCTCTCTGTGTGGGAAACACAGAACAACACTTTGGGACAAAAACACACATGAAAATAATTCCAACGTTTAACTGAAGTACATTTATTCTGAGAAAAAAAAAGAAGCAGAGAATTTGAGACCATTACTCTTTACATTATCTCTCTAGGTCCTCTCTTGTGCTATCTCCTCTTTGGCTCAACCCACAGGTTATCTATGGGGTTTAGATCAGGGGACTGAGATGGCCATGGCAGAAGCTTGATAATGTGTTCGTAAACCATTTTTGTGTTGATCTGGATCTGTGAGGGTATCTCTTAAATGAATGGTATTCACTGTTGTAAACCCACCACGAGAGAGACAGACATTTTATTTCAGCGCTGCTTTAAAGGGAAAAGTGTGTCACCTTTTTACAACCTTGTTTGCAGCCAATGCTGTCTCAATGAAATGTAGATAAGAAAGTTAAGGTGATAAGAGAATTGTGGGTAATGTAGTCTATGGTGGGACTACACCTACAGCTGTAAATGACCTTACCAAGATACGTTTTAAATGCAAATCTATTTCCCAGTTTCAACATGTTATTACTCCCTGAGGGTATAATATGCTAATGTGTGAAAATCAAAGGCTAAAGTGGAATTAAGAGTAAGTCTGCAATGTCAGAACCCTAGTTCAAAGAAAACAATGTAAAAGTTGTAGTGTCCATTCAAAGTGAAAAGCTAAATGTCGATAGGTGCTATACACTGCTTACACACAGCCATGTAGCAATGGAGAGAACAATTTGATGAATGATTTTATAGCATACACATATAAAACAGACATTTCAGTCTACCAAACTTCATTAGTGTGAATTCAAAAAATTGTTTCCCTGGCTTTGAAATTATTTTCCAGCTCAGTTATGGAGAATGGTGGTTTTGGTTATAGTGATGATGTTAACAGTGGGAATGGGCAATGTTACTGAATGTGCCTATTATGGACTCGATGATGATTAAGGGGAGGTGTGGGGCTGAGTATGTGTCCTAGGAAAATGACTTACCAAGAGTTTTTTAAAACAAGTGAAAATATCTAGCCTCAAATAACCCAAATATATCTTAATACTAGTGTGTTCAGACTAAATACAAGAACATTTGTCTTGATTCTGACTTTGAAAAAGCAGTTTTATACTTGTCAGTGGTGAGGGTGTGTCTGTGATGTGTTTCACCATTCTAAATGTCAATCCCATTATGTGAAGTACACATCAAGGACATACTAACCCTTATTATCTCACAGAATACATCAAAGTTATGTAAAATTACCACTAGGACCAGCTACCATGCTGTAAAACAGCTTAAGGTCAATCTAAGGCATTAACCTGAACTGTAGAAATAGAAATCTTAGTAAGATGAAATATCTTAAATCAAGGCAATATATGCTTGTTTTTGGTCTGACCAGATATTTCTTCTTACCAGGCATTTCACTTGCTTCAAGCGTTTCAGTCCTTACAGTTTTTCACAGTTGTTAACACACAAAAAGCACACACAATTTGCACAACCTTCACTTCATGTACCAATCGCTCGACCCAATTTGGCACTACTCCACACTCCCTTATCTGCATTAGACTCTGATTTTCCTTGTTTACACTCTGATGTCAATTACACATCACCTTGTTGTCAAAACACTACACACAATGTTCAGTTGTTGCACACACTTCTCAAGTAAAATCTCAAAGCATCAACCTACAACACACAAATAGTCAAATCTCTAAACATTCAGGTCGGTTGAGCAATTTGCAATGAGGACTGCAGCATAAAAGTGCCTTGAGCCTCTGTTTTGTTTGGTAAACAATGGAGAACTTTGAAAAGATCAACAACCAGATAAGGAGAGGGGTAAGAGTGAGAGGAGGAGGAAGAGGAAGAGGAGGACAAGAAGGAGGAAGAGGATGAGAAGGACAAGGAGAAGAAGGAGGAGGAGGAGGAGAAAGAAGAAGGAGAATGGTCATCTCTAATGAGATTTGGGCCGCTGTGGTAGACTATGTGCTCAACCATGGTTTGAGCATGAGGGAGGCTGGCCAGAGTGTCCAACCAAATCTCAGCCGCTTCACAGTGGCTGCCATCATTAGAAACTTCAGGATGGAGAACAGGTACGAAATCTATTTGCCTTGTGTACTGTAATACTGCATATCAATAGAATACATTGTGCTCAAGTATTTGTATTTTGCAGGACTGAAAGTGAACCATACCGTGGAGGAAGAACACACACTTTCACCGCCGAACAGGAGACTGAAATTGTAAATATGGTTTGTGAGAACAACGGTATCACACGGTTTACAGTACTGTACTGTTCTCTGTGTGTACCGAAATAAAACTTTTGGTAACACTTTCTATGAAGCCCAGCGTTATAAGGCCCTATAAGGGCATTATAAGGGCCTTAATAATGACTATAAGTCATTGTAGCAATCATTATAACTACGTATAATGTCTTCATGATGACTCATAACCACCTTTATGATACATTATATCAGTTCATTATGAATGGTTATAATTAAAGACGGAATAATGCATTATAAATATGTGATCGTCAGTCTATCTGTTGGGTAACACTTCTATGAAGCCTGCCTTTATAAGGTCCTACAAGGACATTAATGATGACGTTAAAAAGTAGCTATAAGTCATTGTAGCACTCTTTATAACTATATATAGCATCTCCACAATGACTCATAACCACCGCTCTGATACGTTATGTCAGTTAATTATGAATGGTTATAATCTAAGATAGAATGATGCATTATAAATATGTGATCATAAGTTTGTGTGTGTCATCATGAATCCTATGAAGCCTGCATATATGAGGCCCTATAAGATCATTTATAATGCCTTTAAAAAGTAGCTATAAGTCATTGTAGCACTCATTATAACTATGTACGTAGGTCTTCACGGCACATCATAACCACTTTTGTGATATATAATGCATATTCATTAATGGTTATTAGTATGGTGACTAGGCTGCTATACAGACATAGAATATTATAAACTGCCATATGATTCTATAAGTGGACTTTGTCAGCTTTAAGTAAAGTGACAAAAGGGTAGTGTTGTTATGAACAGATATAAGATTCTATAAGTGGACTTTGTCAGCTTTAAGTAAAGTGACAAAAAGGGTAGTGTTGTTATGAACAGATATAAGATTATTATAAGATAAGACATTATGAACTTGTTAAAACAAATGAGTGCTCTGACAGTAAATGCAACAGGATACACATGAAAACCCTTTTATTTGTAATTCAGCACTTGCTGAACATTGCCCAGAGCATTGATAGGGTGCGAGAAAAAAAAACAGCAAACAACAAACGTGCTGTAGACAAGTTATTAATTCTGTGAGGCATGAAATGTTTATTTTAATGCACAGCCACAACGGCCACCGTGTTGCGATCCACCCCTACAGCATCAAATGCCGCTTTCATGGACTTCCTATTCTTGAAGGCTTCCAGGGCGGCCACATATCTCAATATAACTCCTTTGGTGTTCCTCACTAAACAGAAAGAGGCATAAGAAGAAAAAGGTATACCTTTAAACATTGGACGTCGGATAGACGTGCAGATCATGTCTATATTGGGTCCGTCGGTCCATGACCAAATCTGGACATCTGTTCGACGTCCAAACTAGGTCCACTATATGGACCGTCCAACTGTGACCTAATGTGGACGTCATATTGACGTTCAACATTTGACCAACATTTGGTAATTGTTTTGGACGTCATTTGGACGTCCATGAAAGGTGCAGGAAATTTACATTATAATTATTTACAAATATCAACATTGTTGTTGTCAACATGATTAATCTATGATTACAGATTATTTTTAAACAGACACGATTGATTATGTGTATGCCTATTCATTTATGTCGGACATGTTTTTTGGTTTTGGGTTATTTTTATGACGGCCCATAGGGAATTTGCAAAAGAAAGCACACATGTTCATATACCTGAAATAGTAACTCAAGACACCAATCAGAACTTGATGGTAAATTCCAGCAAAGCAACATCAACATTTCTCAAATGTTTTCTTTTTAAAGCCACAGCACACCCTCTCATTGCATTTTATACAGAAACCTTCATTACTATAAAACCCATTATGTTCTTACTGAAACCAATGTGAAAGCATTAGCCTCATATGGTTTTGTATGGTTAAAGAAACAGTGGAAACCTTTAAACGTGATCTTACAGTTTTTCTCGATTGCTTAAACACAATTTTGACTGCTTTGTTTTGTTTTTCATTTCACTCACACAATTAGCACAACCACACACCCAATGAGCAAAACACCTCAGATCCATTGCAAAATGAAACACTCGTAAAAACTATACACTAATTTAACAAAACCATATTTTGTTACCATATGAAACACACACGTTGCATATGACGGAATTCTGTTTGTACCATTTACACACTGCTGTTATAAACCTAAAACACTTTTAGCAATTCTACTTCTCAGTGATTAGAGTAGTGTAAGTGAAGTACAAAGAGAAAGTGCAAATATTCAATAAATTCACCAAACACTACACAAGACCAATGCTGCAGACTGATGAAAATATTATTTAATTCTCTCCATATACACAAATCAGTCAAACATGGAGAATCACAACAAAAACAACTAAACTTGTCTCAGTTTTCATAACTGCATAACACTTGATGGCTGTGTTCAACTAATTGCCACAAAGTGTGGTAATTTGACTTGCAGTGCTTTGGAATTGCAAGGAAGTGACATCTTGATATACATCTGTGTCTAAAGCATAAAAGTGTGTTTAGTGTTTTGCAAATCACTTGTGTGTATTGTTTCGCAAAAAGTGTGATGTTGACATGTGCTTATAGTGGTGCAAATCTGAGCCATTGTTTTGCTCCTTGAGTGAAGGTTTTGATAATTGTGTAATACATTTGATTTTAGTGTTTATCCAGTCGTAAAAAACTGTAAGACATACCTCTTTAATCTCGCCTATCATTCTCTGTAATATCTATCTGTTCTCAGTGGTCTGTAGTGGGTCTGCTGTACATGTGTGCGTGCTTTGTAATATGTTTGCACTTACATGATATGGTTTTTTCATCCCTCTGGAAACCCCCCCCCCCCCCCCCCACACACACACACACACACACATTTCCTTCTGCACTGTAAAAAAAAATATTCCCTTTTAACTTTAAAAGGTTTGTTACCGTGCTGCCCTACATTTTTGAGTTAACTTGACAATAAAACTTATTTTAAAAATAACTTTCCGTACTTAGTCAAGTCAACAAAAAATTGCTTCAGCTCTTGTTGTGTCAAAAAAGGTAAGTAAGTTAACTTGACTAACTTGCATGTTGTTTCAGAATAAGAACACTAGTTTAATTAAATACTTAAAACTTGTTGTGTCAAAAAAGGTAAGAAAGTTAACTTGACTAACTTGCATGCTGGTTCAAAATAAGAACACTAGTTGAATTAAATACTATGATGAGACAAATTTATTTTCTTTGCCATATTTATTAACATTCACTGCCTCTTCCATGTAGTTTAAATTATAAAAATATTCAGTGACAGGGAGCTATGAACACTGTAATAAACAGTTGAAAAAAAAAACAGATAACAACATTCTCAAAGTCCACACATGGGAGCAAAGGGCACAAAACAATACAAAAGTGTCTGTGTAGTCTGAACCCTTATGTACAATAAATGAATTTAAAAGGCAACAAAAAAGTCAGCTTGAAGTATTCAAAACAAATCATTTTAGGTTTTTGCTGGTTTACTTCCAAAACGCATTCAAAATACACATTTGTCAAACTTGTTATGCCATCAAAGCCTTGAGCATGTTGTCTACATGTTGACGGCTTTGATGGCATAACAAGTTTGACAAATGTGTATTTTGAATGCGTTTTGGAAGTAAACCAGCAAAAACCTAAAATTATTTGTTTTGAATACTTCAAGCTGCCTTTTACACTCTCAACAATTCTAGCAAGGATAGTACAACACATTCTCAAAAATTCTGATCTGAGGATGGAATGACGTATGCAGCCGGCACTGCAGTTAATACTCCCAGAGAGCTTTAAGAGTGATGCTACAGATTGCATGCGTCCAGAAAGTTGAGCCTGATGCAGTATTTTCTAAGCGACACATAATGCATAGCACTGTGGTTTATGTTGACTTTTTGAAGTTTAGCACAGATTGTTTATCTAGCTGCATTCATCATACCAGCCTGTAAAACAAACCTACTTAGAAAAAGTGGGGGTAAATGCAGAGGTATTTGCACTGAATACATTGAACTCAAATACCAGGCAGTGGAGAAAAATTGGGTTTCTCATTTTGTGAAGAGGAACACCATACAATCTTAACCAACTAGGCTACTGTGGACGGAGTATTAAAGAGCATACAGCAGATTCAGTTTTCTTATGAAATAACATGTCTGAATGTGTAAACAGTGAGATGTTACTGTTGATTATTTGTTACTACTTTCAGATAAAATTATGTTTTTTTGTACTTGGCCTGTACCAGAGCCATTTGCCACATGAACTAAACAAGTTCCTTATCGCAGTTCACTGCGATATAACATAATGGTACATGACGTAAGTCATGGGGTACAAATCGAAGCATTTATCTATTCACGCCTGAAAGGCCGCGAGATCTGTCAGCGCGCGCTCCTGGCCCCGCCTTCCAGGAGCACTATAATATCATTACGCGCCCTCAGATCTGCCTCTTTTGAAACTTCGCAAGACGGAGTGAACATCTCCGAGCATATCTCAAACGCTCTACCATAGTCAAAAGAGTTTTGTGTGCTTTCGCTCTCTACGGGTTGGTGAGTTATCCGGGTTCCTTAACCCTCACTAGCTCAGGGCGCTACGAAATTCATTGGCTTAATTTAATTTTGAAAGTAGTGGCTGCTATCCTTGCTGGCTAAGTCTCTGACTAGCCTGCTAGCTTGCTAACAACGTGTTCGTTGCAGATAGTGTGCTTGTGTTTTAACATTCTTCTCTACTTTCAGATTGATAAAAGATGGCCAGACACTACCCCGACTGCGGTCACGTCCGTCCCAAGGGCGACCGCCACCGTCGGTGCGTGACCTGCCTAGGCAGGGACCACGCGGAGGGCGCGCTTTCGGGCAAAGCCCCTGTCTGTTCCATCTGTGCTAGCCTCCCGCTAGCTAAGGCTACCAGGCGCCTTGCGTTCTGGAAGCGCAAGGACGCCGAGGAGACTGCACTAGTTCCATCCGGGGCTGACGACCCCGTAGGAATGAGTGCGTCTTCAGCCTTGGACTTGGTGAGCGTGAGCAGTCGCCTTGCGGCGGCAGCTCCGCTCCCGGGTCTCTGCCCGTCTCCGCCGCCTGTCAGCCCTGGGGCTGCGGGCAGCGAGGCTGAGGAGCTTCAACCAAGCGGTGTCCAGCCCATCCCCCACGATGCGCTCGAGCTGGACATCAGCCTGGATGAGGATAGTCTGCTAGACTTCTCCGATGAGCACAGCTCAATCGCGGAAGCAATGCAGACGAGCCATGACGTCAGGTTGCGGGTGGAGACACCTCCTACCTCGTCTCGGCTCCTGGGCCAGCAGCTCCACGAGGTTGCGCTGAG
Organism: Clupea harengus; assembly: GCF_900700415.2. Taxonomy (NCBI): domain Eukaryota; kingdom Metazoa; phylum Chordata; class Actinopteri; order Clupeiformes; family Clupeidae; genus Clupea; species Clupea harengus. The sequence continues at coordinate 9,927,381 of NC_045161.1, read as the reverse complement.
AGCAGCCAGCTGCCTCGGGCTCCCTCTCCCTCCCCCTCCCAGTGTGCGGTCCTCGCTGCTGGACGGGGAGTTCTATGCTGGCTCCGCCGCGTCAGTTCCCAGCGGCATCCCCTTTTTCGAGGAGGTGCACGAGGAACTGCAGGCGACATGGGCGATACCCTACTCGGGCCGAGCCCCGGTGCCGGGGTTCGCGCCCTACATGCAGCTCCACATGGCTAAGGAGAGGGGCTACCTCTCCTTTCCTCAGGTGGAGGATGCAGTAGCGGGCTACCTCTCGTCCACATCCCCCACGATGCGTCTCGGCCAGAAGCCTCTCCTGCCCACGCGGGTGGGCAGACACCAGGCTCAGCTGGCAGAGAAGTCCTACTTGGCTGCAGGGCAGGCTGCCTGCACGACTAATATGGCTGCATTGCTACAGCGCTACCAGGCAAAGCTCCTGACTGAGCTTGCCTTTTCGCTGGGGGAAGATCACCCGTCTGTGGCAGAACTCCGTCGCGCGACGGATCTGTCGCTCAGACTAACCCGGTGCACGGCACAGGCACTGGGGAGGGTGATGGGTGCCGCGGTGGCTACCCAGAGGTCTCTGTGGCTATCACTGGCTAAGCTGTCAGACAGAGAAGAAGCACCACTCCTCGACGCCCCGGTCTCTGTCCAGGGCGCCTTCGGGGAGGCAGTGGTCACAATGGCTGCCAAGTTCGAAGAACAGCAGAAGAGCAGAGAGGTATTCCAGGCTTGGATGCCTCGCTCTAGTGGCACGGGTGAGACGTCCTCCTCAGGACACACCACACCCGCACCGGGCCGGAAGAGAAGCGGGTTCCGCTCGCCAGCGCCTCCAGCAAAGGTATCCACCGGGCGAGGCTGGCAGAGACAACCCTTCCGCCCTCCAGCGCAGCCTGCAGCACAGCGACCAGCTGCGCGCCCTGCCCAGGGCGCAGCCCAGGCTCCGCGGCAGCACTCCGCTCGCCGCGGGCGAGGCAGAGGGAGACCTCAGGCTTCCTGATCGTGACAGTCAGCCGCTCGTCACACAGGGGGGAGCGGTGGAGTCCACACCGCCTCCACAGAAATCAGCCCGTCGCTCACATGTGGAAATCATGTCCAGCACGGTAAGCAGGTTTTCACAAGCACCACAATCATATGTCTTAACTCCTGTCCCAGATGGCGCAGTGCCCAGACATGCTTGTGCAACTCCCCCCGCGATGCACACAGTGCAATCGCACCCCCACATTTTTTTTCAAAAACATGAGGGGGCAGCCCCAGATCTCGTCTCCCTCCCTAGGCGGAGTGGGTGTAGATCTAGGCTTAGACTCATTGACCATGAGCGGGTTAGTCCCCGACAAATTCAACTCAGAGCACAACCTCCCTGGTTGTACGGAGAGTTGGCGCGCATGCGCAGTGTCACCATGGGTGCTCAAAACGATTACAAAGGGTTACGTGCTGCAATTCGCCCGTTCCCCTCCGCCATTCAGCAGAGTAATACAGTCTGTGATGCAGCGAGAACAGTCTCACTTCCTACGGGAAGAAATAATCTCCCTGCTCAGAAAGAAGGCCATAAGCAGAGTCCCTCTCAAGGAGAGGAATGCAGGCTTCTACAGCCGTTACTTCCTCGTACCCAAAAGAGACGGGAATTATCGGCCAATATTAGATCTACGTGTGTTAAACAAAGCTCTCATGCCGCTACGGTTCAGAATGTTGACCCCACGCAGGCTTGTGCAGTTTATAAGGCCAAACGATTGGTTTATCACGATAGACTTAAAAGACGCTTATTTCCACATTCCGATCCACCACAGACATCGGAAATATCTGAGGTTTGCGTTCGGAGGAATAGCGTACCAATTCAACGCACTCCCATTCGGCCTGTCCCTAGCGCAGAGGGTATTTACAAAGTGCGTAGAGGCAGCTATCGCCCCATTACGTCTACGCGGCTTGCGCGTTTACAATTATTTGGACGACTGGTTAATTGCTTCTCATTCAAAAGCTGCAGCAGTGCAGGATGGCCATCTAGTGGTGGCGCACCTGTATCGACTGGGTTTTGTTGTAAACAGAGAAAAAAGCGTTCTCTGCCCCAGGCAAGTTACGCATTTTCTGGGTATGATCTTAGACTCCACCTCCATAGAGGTCAGGCTGTCTCAAGAACGGATAAATGCCATCAAAACATGCGTGCGCCAGTTCCGACGGGGACAGTCAGTCTCGTCGCTGCGCTGCCAACGCCTGTTAGGGATGATGGCGTCGGCCGCTATAGCGTTCCCGTTGGGGATGTTGCGTATGCGGCCATTCCAAATATGGTACCTGTCTATGAAGCTCAACGCAGTCACAGACAGGCATCGCAGAGTAGTGGTGTCCTCCAGATGCAGGAAAGCCCTGGCGATCTGGAGAACCCCCTGGTTTCTCGCCGCGTCGGGCACTATGGGCGTAGTGTCGCGTCGCGTGGTGGTGACCACAGACGCTTCCACCAAAGGCTGGGGAGCTGTCTGCGAAGGGAGAGGCGTGAACGGTCTCTGGTCTCACATAAATGTGTTGGAGCTGCGAACAGTAGTCCTAGCTCTACAACACTTTCTGCCCAGGCTGAGTGGTCAGCATGTACTAGTGAGGACGGACAACACTGCGACCTTGGCGTATATAAATCGCCAGGGCGGAGTGCGCTCCCCGTCATTACACCATTGGGCGACTCGCCTGCTCCTGTGGGCAGCAAGGCACGTCCTGTCCCTCAGGGCAGTTCATATACCAGGTCACCTCAACTACGGTGCGGACCTGTTATCGAGGGGCGATCCTCGAGCAGCAGACTGGTGCCTTCACCCACAAGTGATAGGTCAGATCTGGGTGCGTTTTTTCAAGGCGCAGGTGGACCTGTTCGCGAACAGGCAGAACACCTGCTGCCCGCTCTGGTTCTCGCTAGGGGGCGACGATCCCCCACTAGGCATAGACGCGCTGGGCCACCAGTGGCCAGCCCTACCCCTATATGCTTTTCCCCCGATCCCGCTCCTCCAGCAGGTGCTGTGCAGGATTGCGGACGAGGGCAGGGAATTGATATTGATAGCCCCCCACTGGCCCAACCAGCCGTGGGCGGCAGATCTGGTCAATATGTCAGTGCAGCAGCCTTGGGAGCTGCCTCTACGGAGAGACCTCCTAACGCAGGCGCACAGGACAGGACAGTGTGGCACCCCCATCCGGAGTGGTGGCGTCTCAGAGCCTGGCACCTGAAAGGTGCAGGCTCATAGCGTCAGGCTTGTCGGACGCGGTGGTGGCTACAATACAGAGTGCCCGAGCTGTATCAACACGGGCTCTGTATACGCTGAAGTGGCGCAGTTTTGAGCGGTGGTGTGCTGCGCGTCAGCACGACCCCATTAACTGCGCGCTGGGCATTATTCTAGAATTCCTACAGCAGTTGTTTGATGAGGGGAAGGCGGCTTCTACTCTCAAAGTGTACATGGCTGCCATTTCAGCCTGCCACGCAGGCATTAATGGCAGTTCTCCTGGCAGTCACCCGCTAGCGTCACGCTTTATGGCGGGGGTGAGACGGCTCAGGGTGCCAGAGAGACACCTCATACCCTCTTGGGATCTGCTAGTGGTGTTACGTGCTCTCACAGGGCCTTCGTTCGAGCCCCTGGAGACAGTGGACATAAAGTTTGTCTCTTTAAAGACCGCGCTGCTGCTGGCGTTAACGTCAGCAAAACGCGTTGGTGACATGCAAGCCCTGTCAGTCAGTCCATCGTGCCTTCAGTTCTCGATCGCTGGTGACAGAGTGGTTATGCGACCTAATGCTGCTTACACACCTAAAGTGGTGGTAACCCCATTCTGCAATCAGGTGATTGAATTAGCAGTTTCCTCGCCTCATCCTTTTGCGTCAGCAGAGGAGGAACGTTTGAATAAACTCTGTCCAGTGCGCGCTCTCCGCTGTTACGCAGAGCGCACTAGAGCTTTCAGACAGTCAGATCAGCTATTCGTGTGCTTCGGTGCACGCGCAAAAGGCAGACCTCTATCAAAACCGAGCCTCTCCCGTTGGATAGTAGAGGCTATCGTGTTGTCTTATAAGAGCTTGTCTTTAGATCCCCCGGAGAAGTTGCATGCGCACTCTACGCGGGGGGTCTCGTCTTCCTGGGCCTTACTAAAGGGCGTCTCAGTGGAAGATATTTGCAAAGCTGCAAGCTGGAGTTCTCGCCACACTTTCATTAGATTCTATATGTTAGATGTGGCTGAACCTAGTTTTCTTCATAGCGTTCTGCAGGCAAGCAATCTCTGAATCCCTTGGCCTGAGAACGATATATATGATAGGTGTGTTCATTAATGTGTACATGTTATGTTGCACATGAAACATCTCAGGGTTTCCTTACGGGCGTAGGATCACGGATCCCTGTCGCCTATGATAAAGGTGGCCCTGTTGAATTCATGGTGTTCTGCAGGCGAGCGATCTCTGAATCCCCTGACCTGAGAACGATGTATATGATAAGTGTGTTCATCGGTGTCTACATGTTTGTTGCACATGAAACACTCCAGGGTGGTTTCCTACAGGCGCAGGATCGCGATCCTTGCCGCCTATGACAAAGGTTGCCCTGTTAATATGTTCACCGCCAGCGGCCGTATGAACCTCTATGAGGGCAAAGGCTTCAGTAGAGCTGGTGTGTGTAATTGGCTGCCACTGTATTATCACGCGGGAATGTATAGGGTCCCATTATGATATATCGCAGTGAACTGCGATAAGGAACGTCTCGGTTACTTACGTAACCTCGGTTCCTTAAGCAGGAACCAGATATAACAAAGTTGGCGTGTACAGTGTTACCTTGGATTGATTGTCTTGCTCAGTTTCTTTCCAAGGCAGATCTGAGGGCGCGTAATGATATTATAGTGCTCCTGGAAGGCGGGGCCAGGAGCGCGCGCTGACAGATCTCGCGGCCTTTCAGGCGTGAATAGATAAATGCTTCGATTTGTACCCCATGACTTACGTCATGTACCATTATGTTATATCTGGTTCCTGCTTAAGGAACCGAGGTTACGTAAGTAACCGAGACGTTTTCATAAATCTGTATTCTCCCAGCAACACACATGCACGCACGCACGCGCACACACGCACACGTTACGATGTACAATGATCAGAGGGCCTTCGGTGGAACAGGACTTTTAGGGGACACCCTACAGCTTTCAACCTCTGGTGAACACAAAACATCCTCCTGGCAAATGGAGACATTTTTCTGTTTTTAACACGCGCGCGCGGGATGATGTGTAGTGTGTGTGTGTGATGAATAGTTGTGTTGGGACTCAACCACACACATCTGCTCAGACAAGGCTTTTCCTACTGGCCTGAAATCAGGGCAGAAGTGAGTCAGAGATACAGACTCTCTTCTCTCCCTAAGGGGGAGCCAATGGGAATGTGCTTGTACAGGCAGAGAGGTTTTAGTTGTATGCCCAGTTAGAGGTTTAGCTGGTTGATAATATGCCATATGTGGATGGGATTTCTGTGTACTCTTTACTTTGACTGAGATTTAAATCCACTGTCACCTTCATCGTTTAATTTTTTTTAATGTGTTTTGTTTTTGTATACTGTTGAGTTTTCCGGTGCACTATATCATATTGTCTTTGAAGGTGTTGTGTTTTCATCTGATACAACAGCTCTGTTGGTCCTGGAAATAGGGTTACTTATGTGGTCATGTGAAATGTCAGTAAGAGGATTCAAATCCAATTACTTTTGTTTGTTTCTCAAATTTAATAAAAAAGGCTATCCTCAAAGTGTTGATCGACAGGACCATAACCACACCACACCCACACCTACTAAAGTTTTGGAACGTGTATGCCCATGAAAAGAGCCTCTGGGCTTTATTCTCTTTTTCTGGGAAACAGAACTACACTTCATGACAAAAACACACCTGAGAACAATTCCAACGTTTAACCGAAGTAAATGTGTTCTGAGAAAAAAAAAAAGAAGCAGAGAATTTGAGACCATTCCTCTTTACAGTATCTCTCCAGGGTCCTAGGTCCTCTCTTGTGCTATCTCCTCTTGGGCTCAACCCACAGGTTATCTATGGGGTTTAGATCAGGTGACTGAGATGGCCATGGCAGAAGATTCATATTGTATTCCGTAAACCTTTTTTGTGTTGATCTGTACATACGCTTTGGACCATTGTCCTGCTGGAGATCCAACGAAGACCCAGGACCAGACGGCCAAACATCGGCCTGGTGTGTCACGGGCTTATGACATCCCAAATTAAGCCTAAGACATCGGTACATATCAACTGAATGCTGGCGTTGCTGAAACTCTATTGAAGTCTGAAAGACTTATTTCAGTTATACACAAAACAAGATGTTCAATTGTAAATATAAGTCAAGCAATAAGGAACCCTAAAGGCCATTTTTATTGTATAGCTTTTTCAAAACTCTATTGAGGTTGAATTACAATGTTTGCAGTTCTCTGGTCTGGTCTGGTCTGGTCTGGTTTTCTTTTCTTTTCAACACTAAAGCCATTTCAGTGTTTGAACTCAATGAGCAGTAACATATTACTGTGTATCTTTTTTTATTTCTTTCATTTGAATAGGCAAACAACTGAAGAGTGACATATATACAATGCACATACCCTTTGCACACACACAAGTACAGTGAATATATTGTTCGTTATCATGTATTTCAGTTGTTGACCTACTTTGTAACCATGTACTTTGAAAATCCTAACAAACAACTGTTTTCTTAACCTCAATCGGTCTACTTCTGCAGTAAAATAGTTCTCTCATATCAGGACGACATACATACTTATCACTATATTCTCTTCTCCTAATATAACATCTCCTCCCTCTCTCTGTGTTTAATTCCCATTTTGTGTTCATAGCTTCTATTAACTAGTTTGATTGTTCTCCAGAACTAAATCATATGCAATTAGTGCTTCCCCAGAACTGCGGCTCTGGTTAAAGATTAAAGGACAGCGTAAGAGGTAAACAATGCTTAATCGATTCTTGGAAAGAGTTTTGCCAAGCCCAATTTACTGACCAAACTCCAAAACAGGATATAGAATGCATGCATGTGGCTGCATGGGTTATGTGGTTATAAACCATGAGAAAAGGACTTGGTGGTGGCATTGACATTCACTGATGTAATTATTTACTTTTGAGACATCAACTATCATCATATCATTTCGAACAGTCTTTCGCAGGTAATTGTGTGGTGTTGTTTGTGTCGAGAAATTAACTTACTGTTTTGAAATGTACCAAAGCATCTGAGAAAACTGTATTGTTTAATGTTAATAATTACAATTATTGTAATGAGAATGCATTCACACATTGAACAAAAACAAATAAGACCAGTGTGTTGGTAGATAAAGGGTGGTAACCAGATGATCCGTGTGAACAAAAAAAAAACAGATGCATCAGATGTGTTCACCAAGAAGTCCAGGCATGTCAGTTACACAATCATGCAATCATGACCTGAGGCTGCAATGTTGAGGCTGCAATATAGACTCATTACATCTGACTGATACATTGGCTGAATAAAACTTCCTGAAGCTTCACAGGTCTCAATTACGGGATGTGGCCCATGGTAAGGGGAGGAGCCAATGGAGTTTACAGCACCCAGAGAGAGTCAAAAGGAGGGAGTTAAACAGACACCAAGACAGAAAGATAGAATTGGGAGGAAAGAAGAGCTTTAGCAGTATTGCACTTCAGAGGACTCAGTGCTCAGGAGATAAACTGACAGAGGACAGAGCAGCAGTAAGTGAAACAGCTCTTTGATGAAAGGAAGAAAAATTACTCAAATGACCATGTGATGCTCATGTATAATTACATAATTCATAATTATACATGATTATATAAAGGAAAAGAGAAAGAGAGAGAGAGAGAGACAGAGCACTAGTCGGAAAAAGGAAATCTCCATCTGCCACTGTTCTAGCCTTTGTGCTGGGTACATTGGGATGGCCTTCAGGAGTCTGCTCTTACTGACTGGACTGGCTCTTGTGGTGAGTAGCCGTAGGTTCTCTATATAGTGAGTTCTCTCATATCAGGACTATAACATCTCCTTCCTTTCTCTGTTTAATTCCCATTTTTGTGTTCGTAGCATTCTTACATGTCATTAATCTAATCTCTAAACTAGTTTGATTGTTCTCCAGAACTAAATCACAGAACTGCAGCTCTGGTTAAAGATTAAAGGACAGCTGTTGGTAACTGGTAGGTTCTGAGTGGTGAATGCTGAGCAGGGACTGATGGTTTTGAGGGTGTGACTGGGAAGCAGCCTGTTAGGTGGTAGAAGATTATGGTTCATAGGTGTAATGGTTATTCACACAAATGTATGTATCTTTTATTAGCTTTCGGAGCATGACGCCTTCCAAGGAATCTGACTCAAGATTACAGCATGATTTTGCTTGTTTTAAACATAGGTATGGGCCAGATGGCAATGACTGACAAATCAGAAAAGCTAATATTAAGTCTGTCAGATGGAATGTTCTTATGCAAATATTATCCTAATATAGGCTTGAGGGGTCAGAAAAGCATTGTGTTCCTCCTGGTATGAAATGCGCTGTACAAATAAAGTTTGATTTGAGAGAACTTTCAGAGAATTTGCAACCTGTAGACAAATGTTGCCACAGATGAGGGGTGTTAATTGTTTTAATATTTGTATTGTTACTATTGTTTTCGTGATGAGTCTGAGCCTCTTTTAAGCCCAGAGGTGTGTTTAGGGTGTATTCGGGTGTGTTTGTAGCTGTGTAGGGATGCTGTGGTCTACACCTAAAAAAGGGCTACATAGCACTAAATCTAAATTAGTAGGCAATCATTTATTTTCTCCTATTTTTAATTGCCTACAAGTCTGCAGATGCTGACGTAAAATCAAGTGTTCATCAATCATGTCAAGTACAATACCTTGCATTACCCATGCACGCTCTCTCTTATACAGCAATGCAGTGTTAATTTCACCAGGCATGCTTGACTTGGCTTCAATGTGGGTAACAGCTTGCTACACTCACAAATCAGGAGTGAAAATGCTTCCTTTTGAGGGTTAAGAGCCATTTGTTGGCTATTCCATTGGTTATTTTGCTGTTAACGCTACGCTGTTCTCAAATGTGCTTGTTACGGATACCTTATGTGCTGTGTATAAATATTCTTGCTGGACATTTTGGCCAGCAATACTTTACTTTTCTGCCATCAAAAGATTTTTCCTTGCAAGACAGTCTTTACAGTAAAAGCATTTTGCAGGGAGAAAAATAATGATACACTGATTGCATTAGCTGGTCCTATACTATATTATACTGGTCTAAACTAACACTATACATGCCACTGTAGTCAATTTCTAAGTAAATTCCATTTGACATTAGATTCATTGTTTTGCTCAGACAGTGAATATGCTCAAGGTATGTTTATTTTGGAAAGGCAGAACCTGATTCAGACATGACTCATTCAGATAATGATCCATATCCAGTTTACCTGCTCAGCTGAAACACTACACCTCTATGGCCCTTTGTTCTTAGTAGACACTTATTTCCCCTCAGGGATTCATACTGGTGGTTGGATTTGACTTGGCAACTTCTTGTGGTCAGGTTGTTAGAAGTTGCTTTCACACAGACCTAATTCTGTTGTATGACACCCATGTATGGAACATCTTTTGACTCCCTAGTGGAAAATAAGTGCACCTGCATTCATAGAGAGACATTCCATTTCTCATTTGTCTCTTGCTTTCTTTCTTTCTCCTATGCACATCACACAAAACTTGATATTCTTGTGTAACTGCTCCAACGTTTCACAGACTTAGCTCTGAAAACATCTCGGTTACTAACGTAACCTCGGTTCCCTGAGCAGGGACCAGATATAACAGATGGGACATGACGTTAGTCATGGTTCCAATCGAAGCATTTATTCATTCACGCCTGAAAGGCCGCGATTCGTCCATTCCCTCTCCTGAGCCCGCCCCCTAAGGAGCTTATAAATTGGGAAGCACACGGTCGAATCAGTCTTTGAAAGGAAACTGAGCGTAGAAGCACAATCCAAGAGCAACACTGTACACGCAACTCTTGTTATATCTGGTCCCTGCTTAGGGAACTGAGGTTACGTAAGTAACCGAGATGTTCCCTATCGCAGTTGGACTGGAGGATCGCAGTTGGAAGGAGGAGGCGAGAAAACTGCTAATTCAATCACCTGATTGCGGAAAGGGGTTGCCACCACTTTAGGTGTGTAAGCAGCATTAGGTCGCATAACCACTTTGTCCCCAGCGATCGAGAACTGAAGGCACGATGGGCTGACGGACAGGGCTTGCATGTCACCAACGCGCTTTGCTGACGCCAATGCCAGTAACAGCGCTGTCTTTAAAGAGACAAATGTTATGTCCACCGTCTCCAGGGGCTCGAATAGAGGCCCTGTGAGAGCACGTAACACAACCAGCAGATCCCATGAGGGTATGAGGTGCCTATCTGGCACCCTGAGCCGTCTCACACAGCCGCCATGAAGCGTGACGCTGTCGGGTGACTGCCCGGGGAATTGCCATTGATGCCTGCATGGCAGGCTGAGATGGCCGCCAGGTACACCTTGAGAGTGGAAGCCGCCTTCCCCTCATCAAACAACTGCTGTAGGAATTGTAATATGACGCCCAGCGCGCAGTTGACAGGGTCGCGCTGACGTGCAACGCACCATCGTTCAAAACTGCGCCACTTCAGCGTATACAAAGCCCGGGTTGACACCGCTCGGGCACTCTGTATTGTGGCCACCACCGCGTCTGACAAGCCTGAAGCTAGGAGCCTGCTCCTTTCAGGTGCCAGGCCCTGAGATGCCACAGTTCCGGTTGGGGATGCCAAACTGTCCCGCGCGCCTGTGATAGGAGGTCTCTCCGAAGAGACAGCTCCCAAGGCGGTTGCACTGACATACTGATCAGATCCGCCACCCACGGCTGACTGGGCCGGTGGTGGGCTATTAACAGCAACTCCCTGCCCTCGTCCGCTATCCTGCCCAGCATCTGCTGGAGGAGCGGAACCGGGGGAAACGCGTACAGACACAAGCTCGGCCACTGGTGGCCCAGTGCGTCCACGCCCAGTGGAGGGTTGTCGCCCCCTAGCGAGAACCAGACTGGGCAGCAGGTGTTTTGCCTGTTGGCAAACAGATCCACCTGGGCCCTGTAAAAACGCAGTCGAATCTGATCTATCACCTGAGGGTGTAGACACCAATCTGCTGCCTGAGGGACGCCCCTCGATAACAGGTCCGCCCCGTAGTTGAGGTGGCCTGGAATATGAACTGCTCTGAGGGAACGGATGTGAACCGCTGCCCACAGGAGCAGGCGGTTCGCCCAGTGGTACAACGACGGGGAGCGTACTCTGCCCTGGCGGTTTATATACACCATGGCTGAAGCTTTGTCTGTCCTTACCAACACATGCCGACCACTTAATTTGGGTCGAAAGTGCCGCAGTGCCAGGACGACCGTTCGCAGTTCTAACACACTGCAGACCAGCGACCATTCACATATCCCCTCTTGCAGACTGCCCTTCACCTTTTTGTGGAAGCGTCTGTGGTCACCACTACGCGGTGCGTCACCATGCCCATGGGGCCCGACACCGCGAGGAACTGTGGGGTTCTCCAGATTACCAGGGCTTTCCTGCATCTGGGGGTCACCATTATTCTGCGGTGTCTGTCCTTGGTAGAACTGTTTGTCAAGGAGAGATATCATATCTATAAAGGCCGTATGCGCAACATCCCCAGAGGGAGAGCGATTGCGGCTGATGCCATCATGCCCAGCAGCCTTTGGCAGCACAGGGACGAGACTGACTGTCCCAGCCGGAACTGATGCACGCATGATCTGATGGCATTTATTCGGTCTTGAGACAGACTGACCTTCATTGAGGTGGAATCTAGAACCATGCTTAGGAAATGTGCGGTCTGGCCTGGGCGCAGAACGCTTTTTTCCTTGTTTATTACAAAGCCGAGTTGGTACAAGTGCGCCACCACTAGATGGCAGTCTTGTACCGCTGCTGCCCTTGAGCGAGCACAAAGAAGCCAATCGTCCAAATAGTTGAACAAGCGTAGGCCTTGCTGTCGCAACGGGGCGATATTGGCCGATAGTTCCCGTCCTTTTTGGGGACCAGGAAGTATCTGCTGTAGAAGCCTGAGGCTGCCTCCTCGGGAGGCACCACACTTATCGCCTCCTTTTGGAGCAGGGAGTCTATTTTATTTTCGTAGGAAATGAGACTGTCCCCGCTGCACTACTGATTGGATCACCCCTCCGAATGACGGAGGGGGGCGGGCGAACTGCAGCGTGTAACCCGCTGTGATCGTTTTTAGTACCCATGGCGACACAGCGCATGCGCGCAAACTCGCCGCGCAGCCTGCCAGGCTGGGCTTTGAGTTGAAGAGGTCGGGAACTAACCCGCTCATGGTCAATGAGTCTAAACCTAGATCTGGGCCCGCGGGGGGAGTTAGACAAGCATGCCCTAACGCTGCGCCTACCGGGGCAGTGACTGTGACATTTGAATGTGGTGCTTGTGGGAACCTGTTTACCGTGCTTGACATGAATTTTGCATGAGAGCAACAGGCGGATTTCTGTGGAGGTCCTGTCTTTTTGGCGGCCGACGGGTCGGATCAGGTGGCCGGCGGTCTACCCTGGCCCTTCCCCCGGCGAGCAGCATGCTGCCGTGGGGCTTGGGCTGCGCTCTGGTTTGAGCGCACAGCTGGCTGCTGCTGTGCGGGCGGCTGAGTGGCGGGGCTGAAGGGGTGTCTCTGCCAGCCTCGCCGGGTGGGCATCTTGGCCGGAGGTGCTGGGGAGCGGAAACCGCTCCGCTTCTGGCCTGGGGTCATCTGCCCTGAGGAGGACTGCTGTTCTGACCCACTGGAGCGAGGCATCCAAGCCTGGAAGGCCTCACGGCTCTTCTGTTGCTCCTCAAATTTAGCCAGCCATCGTTCCGACGGCCTCGCCGAAGACGCCATGGACGCTGACCGGAGCGTCTAGCAGCGGCGCCTTCTCCCTGTCGGTCAGCTTAGCCAGGGTCAGCCAAAGAGACCTCTGCGTGGCAACCGAGGCTCCCATGACCCTTCTCAGGGCCTGGGAAGTGCAACGGGTGAGGCGGTGAGGCGGGTGAGGCGCCCGACAGAGCTCCACCACCGTCTCGTGCCCTTCCCCCAGCGACGCGGCCAACTCCGTCAGGAGCTTGGCCTGGTAGAGCTGTAGGAGCGCTGCAGTGTTCGTTAGGCACGCAGCCTGCCCAGCAGCTAAATAAGCCTTTTCGGCCAGAGCCACCTGGTGCCTGGCCACTCGCGTGGGCAGGAGGGGTCTCTGGCCGAGGCGCATAGTGGGGGAGGCAGGCGAGAGGTAGCCCACCACCGTGTCCTCTACCGGCGGGAAGGTGAGGTAGCCGCTCTCCTTAGCCTGGTCGAGGTGCAGATATGCCGCAAAGCCCGGCACCGGGGCACGTCCCGAGTAGGGAGTGGTCCACGTTGTCCTGAGCTTCCCATGCACCTCCGCAAAAAAGGGGATGGGGCTGGGGGCTGCTACGGCTGGGCCAGCATAGAACTCCCCGTCCAGCAGCGAGGCCTGCACGCTGGGAGGGGGAGGGAGAGGGAGACCGAGGCAGCTCGCTGCTCTCAGTGCCACCTCGTGTCCTGGATGTGGCCGGGGGAGAGGTTGCCCGCGGCTTCACATCCAGACTGAGCTGCTGGGCCAGCATAGAACTCCCCGTCCAGCAGCGAGGCCTGCACGCTGAGAGGGGAGGGAGAGGGAGACCGAGGCAGCTCGCTGCTCTCAGTGCCACCTCGTGTCCTGGATGTGGCCGGGGGAGAGGTTGCCCGCGGCTTCACATCCAGACTGAGCTGCATCTCCTCCTCGCCCGAGGCGTGCTCGTCTGAGAAGTCGAGCAGACTCTCGGGGGGGATTCTCCCTGATGGAGCTGGCGCTGCCTTCCCAGCGTCTGTGCGCTCCCAGAACGCCAGACGCTTGTTAGCCCTTGCTAGTGTGAAACTAGCACAGATGCCGCAGGCCGGGTCGACGCCATTGAGAGCCGCCTCTGCGTGGGCCCACGCAACGGCGGTGGCGGTCGCCCTTGTCTCTGGCGTGCCCACAGTCGGGGTAAGCCTGCCTGGACATGTTCTGAAATGAGAAAGAAAGTTAATTTCACGGGCACACTATCACACAACTGAATGTTGGGTAGCAAGAAGCTAGCAGGCTAGTCAGAGACTTAGCCAGCTAACCAGCTAGGATAGCGACTCTACTTTCTTAACAGTAAGTCCAATCTTGTTGCACTCAGAGCTACTGAGGGTAAAAAACCCGAATAACTCACCAACTCAAAAGGAGCGTGAAGCACACAAAGAAACAACTTATCGAGCGTAGGAACGAAGTACTTGGATTGTCACACTTCGAGTCGAAGTTTTCAAAGAGACTGATTCGACCGTGTGCTTCCCAATTTATAAGCTCCTGAGGGGGCGGGCTCAGGAGAGGGAATGGACAAATCGCGGCCTTTCAGGCGTGAATGAATAAATGCTTCGATTGGAACATTGACTAACGTCATTTCCAATCTGTTATATCGCAGTCCAACTGCGATAGGGAACAAAGTCAAGGTTTGAGGGCCTGCCCTTTCAACGTAGCCTAAAGTGAGGCTTGTCATTTTAACTGTATGCTGCATGGGTGTAAGGTTTTGTTGTAATTGTTGCTTATATATATATATATATATATGTGTGTGTGTGTGTGTGTGTGTGTGTGTTTGTGTGTGTGTGTGTGTGCAGGCCTTGTCTGAGGGGGCAAGACAGAGACAAAACTCTCAACGGAAAAGACAGAAGAGAGAATGGATCATCAGTCCTAAGCTCCTGACTGAGAATGAAGATCACAGACACCTGGATTTTGTGGCCAAAGTAAGAAATGTTGTAAGAATAGTTGGTGACCCCTGCAGAAATAATCCTAAATCATCATCATAATGTGATAAAAGTGTATATTTATAAAAGACAGCTAGTCCACACATACCACTGATGTTTTTTGTTGTTGTAATGTGTATTATTAAAGGATCATGGATGCTTTGCAATCATGTACTAGCACTATACATAAGACAGTATAGTGCTGGTGAAATGATGTTGCCATGGTTATCCAAACAGATCCGATCAGACCGGGATGATGGACTCCCTGTGGTCTACTCCCTGAAAGGGCTTGGGGCAGACGAGAACCCGGTAAACCTATTCATAGTCAACAAAGACGGCCTAGTCAAGATTACCGCCATTCTGGACCGAGAGCAGCATTCAGAATACAATGTGAGTGAGATTTACATCAGGACACATTTACAAACATGTATGTGATATTATACACATACCCATCAACACACATTTACCTTATGGTCAGACTTACACTAATCTTTGGAAAGGTACTCACCTTATGCAAACAATTCTCTCACCGATGTTAAAATTGCTTTGAGGATGTTTTTCTAACTTTGTGTGTGTGTGTGTGTGTGTGTGTGTGTGTATTACAGATGACTGGTTATGCAAAGTTCAAACATAATGATTCCCTGGCAGAGGCCCCCATTGCAGTAAATGTAAAGGTACAGGACATGAATGACAATGCTCCAGTTTTACCACAACTGCCAACTGTCAGCATCTATGAGGATAGCCCAGAAGGTGTGTCTCCTCTTCATCCACAACTAAAAACACATGTTTAAGCGAAAACATTGTATGAATGTATGTGAATTGTTCTGTGAAGCTAAAAAACAGTATCCAGTTGTGAGATCTATTGGTAATATTTCCTTATCCAGGTGGCAGGATCTATGAGCCACATTTTGTGTTTTTTTCTAATGGGAGTGACACTCTGGAGTGGGACGACATTTTCCCATGTTTCTGGAGATCCACCCTGTTGTTCTACAAGATATTTCACCAAATACATTTCATTTGTAAATTGTGGCTAGGTATTACCTCAGAATGGCCTGTACCAAAGAGAAGGGGAGAAGAGAAGGGAGGGGGTACAGGAGAGTGAGTGGGGCAGGAGCCAAACGGCAAAAAACCCAATGCATAGGAGGAATGTGAAAACAATGTGCAATCACTTCAGACAAACCTCAGAAGATGGAGTGTAGACTATAAAAGTCATAGACTATGAAAGTGACTATCCACAGGCAACACCAGATGAGTTTTATGCTTTATTTCTCTCTGTAGGAACATTCGTGGCGCAAGTGCATGCAATGGATGCGGATGAGCCAGGAACCGCTCACGTGACTATCGCCTACAGCGTGGTGAAGCAGGAGCCAGAGGATGGCAAGATACATTTCCGTGCTGATAAAGCCACTGGCAAGATTTATGTCCAGTCTGAACTAGACAGAGAGGTACTCTCTTACTCACTCTCTCTCTCTCTCTCTCTCTCTCTCTCTCTCTCTCTATGAAAATTCCACATTCTACCAGAAACTTTATAGAGGATATCTGCACTTTGGAACTCCAAAATGATTAAATCTAATGCAATTAGGAGAAATACAAGGAAGGGTATAGTTCCTTTTTATTTCTTTAACTATTTTCTAAGGTGTGATCGTGTTAGAACGAATAACGTTGGGCTGGTTAGCATTTCATCAGAGTCCAGAAGTCATATTTCTAAAACACTTGTAACATGACAAAAACACAAAAATTCAAAACTTAAAATCCAAGCAAAATGTGAAAAACATAAACACCACGTTGCCTGTATATATTTGTCTGTGGATTACTGTGATGTCTTCCTGGGATCATCACTGTGATGCTCGTCTTCCCTTCCACAGAAAACCAGCTCCTACATCCTCACTGTCCAGGCAGCAGACATGGGAGGTGAGCCAGGGGGACTGACAGGAACATCCACCATGATGGTGCACATCTTGGACGTCAACGACATAGTCCCCAAACTGGAAAAGGATGAGGTGAGAGTGCCAACATCAAACAACTTAAATTAACTCCCTTAAACAACTAATGTTTTGTTTGTCGTCATATTAACGCAACCTTGCACAAGGTATTTGGTATTTAGTAAACCCCATTTCTGATTCTGGAATGTAGAAAACACTGAACAGGTGGTCCGATATTCGGTTTGCTGGTCAGAAGACCAGCAAACCGAATATCGGACCACCTGTTCAGTGTTTTCTACATTCAAGCTCAAACAGGAGTGAATTCAAATAACTTATTTTCTGATCTGGTAAATAATGTGCATATTGGTAAAGTAAACATGAAGACAAATGTTTATTATTTTTCTTTGATGCAACTCCCGTTTCAGTTTTCAGTAAGTATTGATGAGAATGTCGAAGATGTCGAGGTAATGCGCTTCAAAGCCTTGGATGATGACCTTAGAGGATCAGACAATTGGCTAGCTGTGTTTCACATTGTGTCAGGAAATGAGGATGACTACTTCAGCGTTTACACCGACCCCAGGACTAACGAGGGTGTGCTGATGCTCAAGAAGGTATGTCATTCTCGCCAGCCAGATGCTGTCTCAGTTTTTTCTGTAACAGCGGAGTACCATCTTGTATCAAAGATCTACAACTTTGGTTGCAATATTTTAAGGTTTGAGAAATAAGATGTGGGTGCACTGTAGAAGGAAATAATAAAATAAGACCTTACCCACAATACTATTACTGATTGATAGCCTTCCATGTTCTTCAAGATTGATAACACTCATGTGAGGCTCTGCTCCCTTTCTTAAACTTGCAGGCTGTTGATTTTGAGGCAGTTCCTAACCTGAACCTGGGGGTTGTGGTGATGAATCAAGCACCTGAAGGAGCCAGGGTACCAGGAGATGCAGGAGGCTCTGGTGGTGCCGGTGGTGGTGGTGGAGGAGGAGGAGGAGGAGGGGGTGGTGGGGATGGAGGAGGTGGGGGTGGAGGTGGAGGAGGGCCTGGTGGAGGAGGAGGGACAGGAGGGCCTGGTGGAGGAGGAGGAACAGGAGGGCCTGGTGGAGGAGGAGGGACAGGAGGGCCTGGTGGAGGAGGAGGGACAGGAGGGCCTGGTGGAGCAGGAGGGACAGGAGGGCCTGGTGGAGGAGGAGGGACAGGAGGGCCTGGTGGAGCAGGAGGGACAGGAGGGCCTGGTGGAGGAGGAGGGACAGGAGGGCCTGGTGGAGCAGGAGGGACAGCATGGTCTAGTGGAGCAGGGGGAACAGGAGGGCCTGGGGGTGTAGGATGGCCTGGTGGTGGAGGAGGAGGACCTGCTGGGGTTCCAGGAGGTACGGGGACTCTTGGAAAGCCTGGACAACCAGGGACTGGAGGGACTTGGAGCATTTCTTCAAAGTATAAAAGCTACCCAGTGAAGGTCAGTGTGAACAACAAACCAGATGGGCCAGTCTACCGCCCAAGCACCAAGCCCATCTCCCTCCCAGAGGGCAAAGGACAACTCTCCATCCCCAAGGTCATTTGCACCTTTCCTGCCACGGATGGAGATTCAGGAGAACAGGCCCAGGATGTCAGGTCAGGACTTCCCCCATTTTATTTTCACCACAATGCACCGTTTAAGATTAACCACAAGTGTCTTCCTCAGCAAAATTAACTCAGCCAACCTATTGTTTCCACCAAACACTCTCCAATGTTATTATGCAAAAGTATACCAGGTGCTTACATTCATTACTTTAGTCATCATTTGAACAAGATAACAAGTTGATTTCATATGTCCTGCTTGAAAGCTACAGGCTGATGTCAGATCAATTTCACCTGAAATGTGACAGGTATGCAAAAGGTTATGACCCTGGAAACTGGTTCACCATTGATGAAGAGACAGCTGAAATCACACTCAATAAGATGCCTGACCGGGAGTCTCCGTATGTGGTGAATGGGACCTACCTGGCCAAGATTCTCTGTATGACAAATGGTCAGTGTTAAGGCTTCCTTCATTTACTGAGATATCTAGTCAGTGGCTTTCATTGCTGTCCTCACCTTTATGTTCTCCAACAGTTAAAAATTAAAAAAAGATTATTTTAAATTCTTACCCTTATCTTTAAGAGTGTGTCTGTGCCTATATTCTTCATTTATTTGAAGTTTCAATGTAAGAGCAGCAGCAAAAAAACAACCAACAACCACATTTTCAGAGTAAGGGGACTTCCTCTTGCACTTTACTTTAGTTTAAATCGTTCTATCAGTTCATTGGCTGTCTCAGTCTCAAGCATCGAGACATAGCAGGTCAAAGGCACAGGCTGTTAAAATAGGTTTGTATTATGAAACTGTCCAGGCAGTGCATGCTGAAAGCTATTGTATGCTGACTGTCTAAAGGTTATAGCCTTGCTTTAGCGTTGGTTTGTATATTTGAATGTATGGGTCCGGAAGCAGAATTATTTTGTCCCACTACCTTACAGGAATGCCCACCCAGACAGCCACGGGGACCATTGCAGTGCATGTGGAGGACACTAATGACAACTGCCCCACGCTCACCAGCCACGTGCAGTACCTGTGCAGTGACACTAAGGTGAGGGTGCAGTGACACTCCAGTTCACCATAGCAGGACAGATTTGTTACACCTCAGTGTAAATGTCGTGCCGTGGAGTTACTCTCCAAAAGAATATAAACCAGATCCACCAATACACAGGCAACACACAGATGGACTAGATTTATCACAAAGGTTTATTTTCAACAAGCATAAAATAAATACAGGACTGTAAAACAGTAGACAGATGTAATAGGGCACCACCGGCAGTTACTCCCCCAACTAACAGGCAAAAGCTAGAGAACCGAATTCTACCCCTACGTATAAATATAAATACATATAATTATCATGCAACCCACAGCAAGTTAAGTGACACAACACAGCATCAAATGGCACATCACACGATGGAAGTAAAGTATATAAAATCCACGTCAATTCATCACAGCAACAATGTCATAGTGAATTCATTCCACATCAGAGGGGGGCAGGAACGGCAATTAACCTAAGGTCAGCAGGTGGCAGTAAACTCTTCTTGATGTCCCCCAGCCTGACCCATATAAACAGTCCTGCACAATATAAAATAAGTCCGTACTGGTCTGCGACCTCTACCGACCAGTAAATAAAACAATACAACTATAGAGCACACAAAGAAGCCACCAACCCACTGGCCAATAGCCAATTAGTGTCTGCAGTCCATGGGATCCAGACCGGTGAGGTCACGTTTGTGCGGAGATGGAATCGCGCAGTCTAGACCACCGCGAACGCACCCTGGTCGTCACAGCAGCACAGTGGCTTGAGGATCCGCCTCCAAGCTACAATAAATGAGGAAGCACAACACAACAACTCAGTGCGCGGCTAGGCTATACCAAGCTGATCAGATACACAGTGACACAGCAGGGATTTAGCAGGCTGGAACTATTACTTCCCTTTCCAAGATGTGTTGAGAGCGTAGCAAGACAAATCATCCGTCGCTCGTCCTCACGCTCCACTTCCTGGTTGTAGCCCTTGACAGATGCCGGTCTCCCAGTCGGCGCTGCACATCACCAAAAACAACACGGAAATAAGGGCACGATTCGCCACTACACGAGCGGCTATAGAAGCAACAAATGCAGGCAATAACAGTGCAGACGTTCCTTAATCAAACACTTAGCTTGTGTTGTGTTGATCACTCTCCGACGTCGGTCACCAGATATAACAGTATGGTACATGACGTCAGTCATGGGGTACAGATCGAAGCATTTATCTATTCACGCCTGAAAGGCCGCGAGATCTGTCAGCGCGCGCTCCTGGGCCCGCCCCCCAGGAGTCCTATAATCTTATTAAAGACAAGCTCTTATAAGACAACACGATAGCCTCTACTATCCAACGGGAGAGGCTCGGTTTTGATAGAGGTCTGCCTTTTGCGCGTGCACCGAAGCACACGAATAGCTGATCTGACTGTCTGAAAGCTCTAGTGCGCTCTGCGTAACAGCGGAGAGCGCGCACTGGACAGAGCTTATTCAAACGTTCCTCCTCTGCTGACGCAAAAGGAGGAGGCGAGAAAACTGCTAATTCAATCACCTGATTGCGGAATGGGGTTACCACCACTTTAGGTGTGTAAGCAGCATTAGGTCGCATAACCACTCTGTCACCAGCGATCGAGAACTGAAGGCACGATGGACTGACTGACAGGGCTTGCATGTCACCAACGCGTTTTGCTGACGTTAACGCCAGCAGCAGCGCGGTCTTTAAAGAGACAAACTTTATGTCCACTGTCTCCAGGGGCTCGAACGGAGGCCCTGTGAGAGCACGTAACACCACTAGCAGATCCCAAGAGGGTACGAGGTGTCTCTTTGGCACCCTGAGCCGTCTCACCCCCGCCATAAAGCGCTCCCAAGGCTGCTGCACTGACATACTGACTAGATCTGCCGCCCACGGCTGATTGGGTCAGTGGGGGGCTATCAATATCAATTCCCTGCCCTCGTCCGCTATCCAGCACAGCACCTGCTGGAGGAGCGGGATCGGGGGAAAAGCATATAGGCGTAGAGCTGGCCACTGGTGGCCCAGCACGTCTATGCCTAGTGGGGGATCGTCGCCCCCTAGCGAGAACCAGAGCGGGCAGCAGGTGTTCTGCCTGTTTGCGAACAGGTCCACCTGCGCCCTGAAAAAGCGCACCTAGATCTGTTCTATCACTTGTGGGTGAAGACACCAGTCTGCTGCTCGAGGATCGCCCCTCGATAACAGGTCCGCACCGTAGTTGAGGTGACCTGGTATATGAACTGCCCTGAGGGAAGGACGTGCCTCGCTGCCCACAGGAGCAGGCAAGCCCATCGTGCCCGACGTGGCGAGAAACCAGGGGGTTCACCCCCCCCCCCCCCCCCCCCCCAAATACATTTTTTTTTTTTTTTCCACGAAAACGGAATTGCAACTTTCAAACGCTATTTTGCCCTGTAAGACTGCTTTCTTTCACATAAACACAACAACGATCGCGACGATGAACAAACATTAATTCAATAACAAATCACTGAGAAAATGTCACGCCAGTGCTGGACTACGCTCCGGCCACGCCCCCTGCTGTTGATGGACACACACACACACCTCCACGTCATCTTCCCAATCGCATGCAAATAATGTTTTCTTAGTCTTCTAAAAGTGAATCTAAAATGATATAACAAAAGTATGTATTATCATAATTTGTTAAATTGAGCTATTATGTAGTTATTAAGCATTTTGGTGTATTTGGACAGCCTGACATTTTTTTATTCCAAGATGCATAGCTCTTGATTAGTTGAATCATGTCTAATTAAACTGGCTAGCTCGCTCCACCAAAACTAAAGCTGTCCAAATTTGATTACTCATTTTTTTATAACGCAAAATGACACAAATTGCGGTACAGCTGAACTTGAACTGATGTTTCGACTGAATGGCAATAACAAGGAACGTCACAAGTCACTGGCTAGCTAGCGTTAACTAACTAGCAAGATTACATAGGCTACAATCCATCCGCTAAAGTTGACAATACAACACTTGGATTTTTACCAGTATTCCTCACTTGTTGACAAGTTGCCGTGTTTGGCTTCCTTAATGGGTGTGCTATGCAACGAGTAAGATATGTGTAGTGTTGTTGCACTGGCTATTGGCTTTATACGTGCGCCCCTATTTTAATCATGTCTTTTTTTGTATAATGTAGAATAAATGGACATATCATTTTTGATATACCCGCCTCTGTAAAATCCTTAAAGAACTATGTGACAGGGAGTAGGAAAACTTTCAATGATAAGGTACATCTTTTCTTCTTAACTCCACTAAAGTCCCGGGGGCAATTCACGCATTCGTGAACGTTTTCTTATCTGGAATTCATTCTAGGCTAGAACAGGATTTAAGGATTTACCTTGGCACGTTTCTCTTCTTCTTCCTTTCTTTTCTTCTTAAATTGCGCCCCGGATGGCTTTTGCCTTTTCATTATTTTGTTCTTCAAAGTTTCTTGAACACACATACACTCTAACCAAACGCCTCACTGTGCTAGCATGTTCTGACAACACCAAGGACGTACGTACCCCTTCCGTTTTCGATTTTTGGCTCATTTTACCCTAATGTTAGATTTTTTTTATGTCAAAATATTGGTTGGAGATATAGAAGGTTGGAGATATAGAACTCTGTCCAGCAAAAAGAAAACACAATTCTTGTTTTTTTTTTTTTTTTGCTGGGCGCAGTTTTTTGCGCCCCCCTCTGAGTGGCGCCCTAGGCGACCGCCTATACCGCCTGTAGGAAAAACCGCCCCTGACGGGAGCGCTATGACGGCTGACGTCATCATTCCTAACAGGCGTTGGCATCATTTTATACCATATATTGAAGATTCAGTCTTAGGTTTTAGTCAGTCAAGATCCAGGTTTTAATCTTATACAATGGTGGCCAACCAAGGGAGACAAAGCCTGAACATCCACTCATAGCTTCACCTCAGGCTCATCTGATCTATTCCTTGTAGGATTTGCTCTTAAAAGCTGAGTTTAGGGGTGTTACCGTCTATTCAAATGGGCCATGGGTGCAGGCTCTTTGTCTCGACCTGGGGGGGGAAGGTGAGTCTAATATCACACCTCACTCCCCAGGTCAGCCCAAGAGTATATTCAACCAGGAACTGTAAACATGCAAGTTAAATCCAAATAAAAGTAACAATTATAACTAGGTATAATATCATTGAATTATTGACTATGGCATATAGCTTCAGAGGAGTCTAGAATCATGTCTAAAAAATGCGTAATTTGCCTCGGGCACAAAACGCTTTTTTCTCTGCTTATCACAAAGCCCAGTCGATACAGGTGCGCCACCACTAGATGGCCGTCCTGCAGCGCTGCAGCCTCTGAATGAGAAGCAACTAACCAGTCGCCCAAACAATTGTATACGCATAAGCCGCGTAGGCGTAACGGAGCGATGGCTGCCTCTACGCACTCTGTGAATAGTGCGTTGAATTGGTACGCTATTCCTCCGAACGCAAACCTCAGATATCTCCGATGTCTGTGGTGGATCGGAATGTGGAAATAAGCGTCTTTTAAGTCTATCGTGATAAACCAATCGTTTGGCCTTATAAACTGCACAAGCCTGCGTGGGGTCAACATTCTGAACCGTAGCGGCATGAGTGCTTTGTTTAACACACATAGATCTAATATTGGCCGATAATTCCCGTCTCTCTTGGGGACGAAGAAGTAAAGGCTGTAGAAGCCTGCATTTTCCCCCTCGGGAGGAACTATGCTTATTGCCTCCTTTCTGAGCAGGGAGACTATATCTTCCCGTAGGAAGTGAGACTGTTCTCGCTGCACCACAGACTGTATCACTCCGCTGAATGGCGGAGGGGAACGGGCGAATTGCAGCACGTAACCCCTTGTGATCGTCTTTAGCACCCATGGTGACACTGCGCATGGGAGGTTGAGCTTTGAGTTGAATTTGTCGGGGACTAACCCGCTCATGGTCAATGAGTCTAAGCCTAGATCTACACCCACTCCGCCTAGGGAGGGAGACGAGATCTGGGGCTGCCCCCTCATGTTTTTTGAAAAAAATGTGGGGGTGCGATTGCACCGTGTGCATCGCGGGGGGAGTTGCACAAGCATGCCTGGGCACTGCGCCATCTGGGACAGGAGTTAGGACATATGATTGTGGTGCTTGTGAAAACCTGCTTACCAGCCTCGCCCGGTGGACACCTTTGCTGGAGGCGCTGGCGAGCGGAACCCGCTTCTCTTCTGGCCCGGTGCGGGTGTGGTGTGTCCTGAGGAGGACGTCTCACCCGTGCCACTAGAGCGAGGCATCCAAGCCTGGAATACCTCTCTGCTCTTCTGCTGTTCTTCGAACTTGGCAGCCATTGTGACCACTGCCTCCCCGAAGGCACCCTGGACAGAGACCGGGCGTCGAGGAGTGGTGCTTTTTCTCTGTCTGACAGCCTAGCCAGTGATAGCCACAGAGACCTCTGGGTAGCCACCGCGGCACCCATCACCCTCCCCAGTGCCTGTGACGTGCACCGAGTTAGTCTGAGCGACAGATCCGTCGCGCGACGGAGTTCTGCCACAGACGGGTGATCTTCCCCCAGCGACAAGGCAAGCTCAGTCAGGAGCTTTGCCTGGTAGCGCTGTAGCAATGCAGCCGTATTGGTCATGCAGGCAGCCTGCCCTGCAGCCAAGTAGGACTTCTCTGCCAGCTGAGCCTGGTGTCTGCCCACCCGCGTGGGCAGGAGAAGCTTCTGGCCGAGACGCATCGTGGGGGAGGCGGGCGAGAGGTAGCCCGCTGCTGCATCCTCCACCTGAGGAAAGGAGAGGTAGCCCCTCTCCTTAGCCATGTGGAGCTGCATGTAGGACCGAACCCCGGCACCGGGGCTCGGCCTGAGTAGGGTATCGCCCATGTCGCCTGCAGTTCCTCGTGCACCTCCTCGAAAAAGGGGATGCAGCTGGGAACTGACGCGGCGGAGCCAGCATAAAACTCCCCGTCCAGCAGCGAGGACCGCACGCTGGGAGGGGGAGGGAGAGGAAGCCCGAGGCAGCTGGCTGCTCTCAGCGCAACCTCGTGGAGTTGCTGGCCCAGGAGCCGAGACGAGGTAGGAGGTGTCTCCACCCGCATCCTAACGTCATGGCTCGTCTGCATTGCTTCAGCGATTGAGCTGTGCTCATCGGAGAAGTCTAGCAGACTATCATCATCCAGGCTGATGTCCAGCTCGAGTTCAGGCTGGACACCGCTTGGTTGAAGCTCCTCAGCCTCGCTGCCCGCAGCCCCAGGGCTGACAGGCGGCAGAGACGGGGAGAGACCCGGGGGCGGAGCTGCCACTGCAAGGCGACTGCTCACGTTCACCAAGTCCAAGGCTGAAGACGCACTCATTCCTACGGGGGCGTTAGCCCCGGATGGAACCAGTGCAGTCTCCTCGGCGTCCTTGCGCTTCCAGAACGCAAGGCGCCTTGTAGCCTTAGCTAGCGGGAGGCTAGCACAGATGGAACAGACAGGGGCTTTGCCCGAAAGCGCGCCCTCTGCGTGGTCCCTGCCTAGGCAGGTCACGCACCGACGGTGGCGGTCGCCCTTGGGACGGACGTGACCGCAGTCGGGGTAGTGGCCATCTTTTTTTCAATCTGAAAGTAGAGAAGAATGTGAAAACACAAGCACACTATCTGCAACGAACACGTTGTTAGCAAGCTAGCAGGCTAGTCAGAAACTTAGCCAGCCAGGCAGCCAGGATAGCAGCCACTACTTTCAAAATGAAGTTGAGCCAATGAATTTTGTAGCGCCCTGAGCTAGTGAGGGTTAAGGAACCCAGAACTCACCGACCCGTAGAGAGCGAAAAGCACACAAAACTCTTTTGACTGTGGTAGAGCGTTTGAGATATGCTCGGAGATGTTCACTCCGTCTTGCGAAGTTTCAAAAGAGGCAGATCTGAGGGCGCGTAATAAGATTATAGGACTCCTGGGGGGCGGGCCCAGGAGCGCGCGCTGACAGATCTCGCGGCCTTTCAGGCGTGGATAGATAAATGCTTCGATTTGTACCCCATGACTGACGTCATGTACCATACTGTGTGAACTGCGATAAGGAACAGTGTTGTGTTTTTACCCTAAATGTCCCTCTTCTCTTCTCTCTGGCATCTATTCATCCTCTTAAATCACTTCCCTCCCCCCTCTCTCTGTACCCCTCCCCCAAACACACACACACACACACACACACACCTCATACCCAGGACAGAAGTGGCACATCCACTGATGATCTATTGTACAGTAACTGAGATCTTATTGTGAAGGTGGTGAATGTGACAGCAGAGGATTTGGATGGAGACCCTAACGGTCCGCCGCTTGAGTTCACGCTGCTGGATGAGGGTGTGGGGGTGAAGTGGAGGCTTCAGCAGACCGGAGGTGAGCAAAGCAACGCTTAGAGGGTGAAAGTGTTCGAACACAATGTGTAACTGCTCAATACAGCACAAATGTGCATGCTTTCCAACCAAAAAAAAAAAAAAAACAGAATAATTATCTCAGGACTCCAGAGTTGTAGATCAGTATATTTATTTAACAATTGTAATTGGGCTCACTCACAGCACAAGGATGAAAGTGAAGCAATTTCACAAACATTGCACAAGATTTGTATACTTAAGATTCATCCAAAGTTTTGCAAAAAAAAAAAAAACGTTTTAAGGTTAGTTGTTCTAACTTTGGATGTGAATGGGGAGAAGTGTGCAGAGACCAGGCAGATGTGTGTGAAATAGTAATATCACATATAGGACAATGCACTGATCTGTGGTCCCTTTCTCTCTCTCTCTCTCTCTCTCTCTGTGTGTAGATGCTTCAGCAGCGCTGTGGGCTGAAGATGGTCTTTGGCCTGGCCTCTATGAGGTCACGTTTAAGATACGAGACCAGCAGGGGTTGGCCTGTCCTGACAGACAGGTCCTCGAATTGGAGGTGTGCACCTGCCAAGAGGGCTTGACTTCCTGTGCTTTAAAACTGGAACAAGTGCAGTCAGGGGTTACAACCAGCAAGAAGTCATTCCAATTGGGAGAAGCCGCAGTGGGAGGGATGCTGTTAGGCCTCCTTGCACTCCTGTGTGAGTACACTCGCCACCTAATGCTGAGTGTGTGTGTGTGTGTGTGTGTGTGTGAGTGTGTGTGTGTGTGTGTCAATGACAGTTGTCATTTGGCATCATACGCGTGCATCTGTAGAGACAGGCAGGACAGAGATATCTGTCTGTCCTCTCCTCCTACTCATCAGTTTCCAGTGATGAAACAAAGCAGCCACATCATCACCTCCCCCCACACGTGCGTGCGTGCGTGCGTGCGTACATGTCTTATTCCCAAACATCTTTAATGACAACTATCCTTGCAAAACGTACTAACATGTTAATTTCTCACCTGTTCTAACTTTTTTCTTAAATGTAGTGAAACAATGATTCTCTTACATGTACAAGCCACTATATAACACCAGTCTAAGTGGACACAACAGCCGTTAAGGAAATTCCCCAGAAGAAACATGCCTATTAATGCAGTTTGGCTGTTGTGTACTGTTTGACTATATGTTGTTATGTTTATGTGTGTTACAACCACTATAAAATAAAATGTGTGTTTGTGTTTGTTTGTGTGTGTGTAAACAACTAGTGGTCCCACTGATGGCTTTGTTCTGCTCCTGTGGAGGAACCAGTGGGCTTGCAGGAGGCTTCACTGACCTACCCTTTGACGCCAAGACTCATCTCATCTCCTATCACACCGAGGGAAAGGGAGAGGACCGGGTAATCACACACCAATCACACACACACACACACACACACACAAACACAAAAAGACACTGACTGGAATTCATGATCGGTAAAGATGGCGTTCCCACATTACTAACTCTGCCGAAGCAGAATGATGACTAGCAGTTTAGTTTCAGGTCAAAGTGCATCACAACAATCAAATTAACCAACTTGGTTTGTGCGTGTGTGTGTGTGTGTGTGGTTGTGTGTGTGTGTGTGTGTGTGTGTGTGTATGTGTGTGTATGGTTTCCACTGTTTGAGCAGGAGGTTCCTCTGATGAGTGTTCCGGTACTGATCTCCAAAGAAATTCCAGTTACTGCTTCCGCAAAAATGGCTACCGCCACCATGGTGAGCAGGCAGATGCAGGAGAATGCATTCAGAGGCTTTAATGACTATGATGAGTCAGAGATGGGGAACATGGACTCCAGTGCCCATTGGGATTATACTTCAGATCTGCTGGAGATGACAGAGGAGGATCAGCTCTCATTCATGGCACTACCAGGCACATTTCTGGACCATTACTTCTCACAGGTGTGTGTGTATGTGTGTGTGTGTGTGTGTGTGTGTGTGTGTGTGTGTGTGTGTGTGTGTGTGTCTTTGTGCATTTGTCTATAATGAGGTCTTCTTAACTTTGAACTGTACTTTGTCAGGACATTTCCTTTTTATTTTACAGAAAGCAGAGCATACAGCAGTGACTTCTTGTCCGAGGGACAATCTGTTGGTGTATGAATACGAGGGACGGGGATCCCCCGCTAACTCTGTGGGCTGCTGCAGCCTCCTCGAGTCTGAGGATGACCTCCAGTTTCTAGACGACTTGGGGCCAAAGTTCACCACCCTCGCCCAGATCTGTGGATACTCCAAAGGCACAAGCCTAAAAATGGACCATCAGATCACACCTCCCATGTCAGAAATGGACACCAGAAACATCATGACCACTGATGTTAAAAAACAGACAAGGGAGTCCAGGTCCTCAAGCATCCGCAACCACGAGGCACCACCTGTGCGCATGGAGAGGAGCGTCAGCTTTGTGGAGGAACACAGCCCACCCCCACTTCCCAGGATGCAACTGTGTGAGACCATGGCCATGCCCACCCAGACTGTGTTGGTGCAGCAGCAGCCCCTGTACTACATGGTGGAGCCGCAGGTTCAGAGCAGAGTGCTGCTGGCTGAGAGGCCCCCAGTGGGTCTTGGTCAGGGAGTGATCCTGGTGAACGGGAGCCAGGCAGCCACAGAGAGGGTGCTGCTGCAGGGGGGAGGGCTAGTGCAGGGAGGAGGTCTAATGCAGGGAGGAGGTCTAGTGCAGGGAGGAGGTCTAGTGCAGGGGGGAGGTCTAGTGCTGCAGCAGGGCGGGCATGTTCAAGGGGCTCAGGGGATGCTAATACAAAATGGTCAACATGTTCCTGGATCTCTGGAGTCTCCAGGCCTGTTCCTGGTGAGCAGCGGCCAGGCAGCCTCCGGGGGGTTGGTCCATCAAGGAGACGGGCTGGTACAGGGAGGGCAGATGGTAGAGGTGCAGGGGGATCAGCAGCACAGTCCTGGATCTCTGACCATGTTTCTGATGAACAAAGGGCAGACACTTGGGCCCGGATCCCCTCTCACCAGCCAGCCTCTGCATGCAGCCAACACGTGCGGCTCTCCAGTGCTGCTTGTGGACGGAGGCATGAGGCAGGGAGGGGAAATCCAGCTAGACACCATGCAGCGATGTTCTACTAAGGCTCAGGTTGTGCATGGGTCTCAATTTTTTGTGGAAGCACAGACCTTACCCAGAGGTCCGATTCTGTAGGGGGATGGGCACATCCAAAGAGAACCCCGGAGAGGGTCCAGTAGCGGTAGAGTGTGTGTGGGTGGCCCAATGCCCGCTCAAAGGGTTATGCTTGATCAGAAGCCAACTGGCACTGGGCAGGTGTCCACAGGGCAGAAGGGCCTGCAGCAGCTTGAGGTTTTTCCCCAGGGTGGAGTACAGGGAGTTTGAGGGAGTAAGGAGTGTGCTGCAACAAGCTCATACCTGGAGTGAACACTCAGCAAGGGCCAAAGAGAACCTCAAAACACTGACCAACGTAACATTCTGTCAGTGACAGCTGGCAAGGTGTGAATAAGAACTTCATGGCATCTTCCACCGAAGCACCTAATGGAATAAGCTCTAGCTGGTGATCAACATTAATCACCTCTTCAAGGAAAGTGTAAACAGAGTTGTGCATAATATTTTCTGAGATTAGTGTAAAATATTTTTTCCAATCGTATGTGATATGTGATATGCTGTAGTGTAGATTGTATGTGACAATTCATGGGCTCAAGTCAAACATTGGCTCTTGTAACACGCTAAACACTTCACAAGGCTAAACATGTCAATTTTGCTCAGGGCTTTGTAACGGGCTATCAGTAGTGCCGCACGCCAATACACACACAGACACGTATGCACTCAATCATGCCTGGTTAACTCCAGTCCACTAGGGAGCAGCGAGGGGTCATTGAAGGCACTCGGCAAGCTAGGGATAAGAGAAGGAATGTTGGAGCTTGTGTTTGAACTCTATGCTTTTGACACCTGCTTTTGTTCTTCACTTCTTAAGGTAATCCAACCTTTCCTTTTCGGTTGAACTGCTGCAAATACTAAGTGTGTATGTTCAATAACCAGTCTGCTTGATGTTAGAAATGTTACTTTGTTGAAGGGTGTTTGTGTGTGTGTGTTTAGTGATGTTTGTAGAGTGTGAGTTGCACATGGTTTTGGGCAACTGATGATGATAGTCTGTCTTTTATTGTAGCCTGTTTTTATGGATATTTAATAAAGGGAACTCCATGCTTTTGACACCTGCGTTTGTTCTTCACTTCTTAAGTGTAAAGAACCTGTTTGTACTAGCCCAAGTTCCCCTAGGCTTGAGGCTAGTAACAGCTTCTATTTTGTTAGTTTTGCTTGGCAGTAAGTTATACAGTAGCTTGCCCCAAGAGTCCAATAAAAATCTGGAGCTCCAGGGGACAAGCAGATTTATCTCTTCAAGGGAAGTGTAAATAGAGCTGCGTATAATATTTTCTGAGATTAGTCTAAAATATCATCCTCGATCCTATGTGATATGTATATGTGCTGTAGTATAGATTGTATGTGTTATGATTTGGGACCTTCTGGCCTCTAGAGGCGGCCAACTAAGAAAAGAGTCTTTTGTGATTTCCTAGTCCCTTGTTTAGTTAAGCCTATGCAGCATAGCTAACGTCGTTGTTTTTTCCCTCGGGTTGCACTGTTTTTGATATATTCTTCTGAGCGTTTGAACAATTTTTTTTCTTTTGGATTACTTGTTGTAGATATTAAATATATGTGGGAGATATTAAAGAATGTCTTTTGGCACATCATGCGATTGGGTCCTACTACTTGCTCAGTGAGTTTGTCACTGAACCAGGAATCCGATTCCAGACTCCGGCCCTGACATTATGCGGCATTTCATGCGCTCATGTCAAACATTGGCTCTTGTAACAAATTGTAAACAAAGGCTGAACATGTCAGTTTTGTTCAGGGTTTCTTCAGTTTTAATTATTATAGACTCTTCAAGGGTTGCATAATTGTGTTTTGAAAAGCATTTGCTCTGGCTTGCCAAGAGTCCAATAAAAATGATACATTTTGATAAATACATTGTCAAATTTGCATATATGTTTCCTGGAATTCCCCTACGTGCCCAAACCCCATCCACGTCTCAATAGTTTGTCTATGCTTGCAGTGATGGGACGCCACAATTATCAAGCTTGTTTAGAGTGAAGCATTTACAGTGAATCAGAACACTGACAGTTCTGCAACACAAGCTCACACCATACGCAAGCAAAAATAGCTCTACTTTGTACACAGTGTCCTAGACAAGATTGGATGTTTATATGGCTTCTATTAGATCTTCCCATCTTTGTCTGGGAAGCTGAAGGGGAATGTTTCTTTTTCTTTTCCTCTCTTGTTCCTCTATTTCTGAAACACACTCCAGGAGACCAGCAGGTTCAGGAATTGTGGTATCATGAGAGGTTTTACCACTGAGCAAGGTGTAGGGCAGTGCGTAAACAACAGGACAGAGCAGGCAAAAGTGCTTTCCAACGAAGAATCCGGTTTATTAACCAACAAAAAGTATGTCAGGAAGCAAAACAATAAAGTTCTTCAAAGGCAAAACATAGGCTTCATAAAGTTGCTCCTAACTTAAGTCCTACCAACTGTGGTTGCAAACTCAAAGTTCGTCCGTCCAGGTCCTTCCCGGCTTGGGGCTAGCCTTCCCCCTTCCGGATGCGGCTTTGCAAGCGCTTTAGCAAGCGATTCAGCAAGCGTTTCTAAAAAGGCTTCACCCGCATCTCTCGGCTCTCGTGGCTCTCTCTCACCCAACAGGCACCATCTGTCTTAAACGCTCCTTCAATCAGGTGCCTTAAGCACCTACACCTGGTTGGGTCCTGCTGCATTCTGGGAGATGTAGTGCAAATGGCAGCCATCTTGTGGTGTGGCAGCCAGACCTCCACAGGAACACCACACCCCTCTGCTAGCTGGCCCATCGTGATGCCACAGAATATGCTTACCATTGTACTAGCATGGAACACAGTTAACATGCAGATCAACACAATTTCATTTACACATTACATGCAGTTGCTGTTGTTTTAAAGTTCATGCAGAACCCACTCTGCTGTCAGACTATTCTGACTTATGTAAAGGGTAGATTGATATTGTTTATTATAAATAAAGGTCTACATTTACATTACATTTAGTCATTTAGCAGACGCTTTTATCCAAAGCGACTTACATATGTGCGACCAGAGGTGTAAAAAGTACTGAAATGTTGTACTCAAGTAAAAGTACAATTACTTTGATGAAATTTTACTTAAGTACAAGTAAAATTACCCATCTAAAAATCTACTCAAGTAAAAGTAAAAAGTAGTTCATTTAAAATGTACTTTAAGTAAAAGTTACTTAGTTACTTTCAACAACTTGATGGGGGCCGCTCCTATATAGTGCAAAAAAGGACAAGGGGTCATAAATCCAATACAAAAACTAGTTATTTTTTATTAAAGGAGAATCTTTAGAAATATAAGTACAATGACATTAAACATGTCAAACATTAAACATGTCAACACAACATTTAAGAACTTTTGGGAGGACATGTCAAGACATGACAGCTAAAATAAAAAGTTAAAATACCGCTGCCCCACTTAAACTTTGGTTACTTTACTTGTGTCCACCTTTAGAGCATTAGTCTACAAACTTCTTGTTGAGTTTGAGCAGCAGCTGATTTTCAAGATGAGTAGAGTTCATCCGGGCTAGCTTTGCATTGAACAGCAATCCAGCACAGCTGAAGAGTCGCTCGCACGCGGCCGAGGCAGGTAGGCCAGTATTGAGTTTCAGGGACAGTTTTTTGATATTCTGAAAGGCGTTCAGCAGATCCATATTGACTGAGACACAGGCTAGGTACCCTTCTAACTCCCCTGTACCTTCTGGACTTCATTGAGGAAAATAAATCATCTTCATCTGATGAATGTTGTCCAACTTGCTCCAGCCTCCAACATCTGGTCAAGGTGTTGTCTGACATAGACTAGACCTGTAGAATGACAAACAACATTTCTGACAATTAAGTATTGAGCTGCCATCAAGATTCAAGAGTGCATCATAACACAGAAATAGCTATAAATAGCTACTTGAGATGACAGACCTACAGTATACAGAATTATAGCATTATTTTCTATTTCTACATGCATCACAATTCATAATCCTCAATTCTTGCTAAACGGGACCCCTTAGCATGAACATGAAAGACGTGCACGTTGCAAAGCCACCACTTATCGTTATCAATATCTGACTAAACATCGTGATAAATTGCAGATAACGACATACACATTGACTTGTCCAACTGTCTGAAAACGATGGTGTGCACATTCACATTGTTCTGTTTCAAGGCATGGGAGGCAGCCAAATGATTAGCCTAATATCAGTTTATGTGGTGTATTTCATTGCTGATGACTGATCTGCAGTTTTTAACACAATATGAGAGACTGAACATAATAATTCTATGACCTGAAACGAATGGAAGACAGGAATGGTATTATTAGTCTATTGGATGACCGCTGTCGACGTTAGCATACTCAGGTCGGTTGCAAGTGCTAGCCAAAATTAGGCTACTACCTACTAGTGCCATGAAACGCATATTTTGCTTAATGGAGCAAAGCTAACTAAATGACAAAAACGCTGTCTGAACTACTAATGGAAAGGGACAAATACTGTACTTACCAACACATGCTTGCGCAGATTTGAAGGTGAATTTGTATAAGCAGAAAGTTCTGACTGACGGATTAGGCACAGTTTACACAGCATATAGCTGTTGCCTCTTTTACGTTGGAAGGCAAACTGCTTGCTGAGATGTGGCCACGGGTTTTCTTCATCTTCTTTAATTTCAACTGGCGGAAAGTTCGGTGCTTCAGCTTGTTGGTGGTCCGCAGCTTGTTGGTAGTCCGCACTATCATCTTCCTCCATATCTATCTCTCGTGACTCGGCACCGTACTGGTGCCTTGCATCGACTCCATCATCCACTCTATGCAGCATCCACCACTGCAGTGAGCATTGTGGTGCGCGATTCCTGCCTTGAACTATGTTTTTTTTTTTTACTCAGTAACGGATGTAATTTCCAATGTAGCGAAGTACAATACTTCAGTCAAAATCTACTTAAGTAAAAGTAAAATTACCGATTTAAAAAACTACTTAAAAATTACAAAGTACACAAAAAAACTACTCAATTACAGTAACGTGAGTAAAAGTAATTTGTTACTTTACACCTCTGTGTGCGACTTACAATGTATACACATTTTACATTTACACTGATGGCACACTGCACATCAGGAGCAATTAGGGGTTCAGTGTCTTGCTCAAGGACGCTTCGACAGGGAATCGAACTAGCAACCTTCTGATTACTAGACGACTTCTCTACCTCCTGTACCACTGTCGCCCACGGTCTGACAAACTTAAATGAACTCATGTCATCTGTGGGGTGCCAGTAGCTTTTAAACCCTTTAAATTGTCTTATGTTCTTTATTTGTAAGGCCCAATAATGTGGTAGATACAATTATTTGAAATTAAATTGAAATAAGTACATTTAAATGACACTAAAGATGCTTAAAGTTGTTGCATTTTCACACAACTAAGTATCTTTCAATATATACCAAGAAATTTCAAATTGGGCTTAAGCATGTGTTAGGTGAAAATTCACCCTAGTTACCTCAGGACTCCGGAGCTGCATATAAGTATATTTATTAGACAAACAACAATTGCAATCGGGCTCACTCCCAGCACAAGGCTGAAAGTGAAGCAATATTAAACACATTGCACAAGGTTTATATAGACAGAAGTTTAGCGTTCAGCAGAGAAAACCACGTGGTGGATCTCTGACGTCCGAGGCAAGGATAGAAGTTTTGCCAGGTCGGAAGAAGCACAGTTCGACCCTTCTTATCACCTCTGGTCTAAACATGCTCTTGTACATATGCAGACTAAGTGGCACCTAATAATCTAAGTTACACACGCACACAGAAAAGCCATGTTCCTGCTTTCATAAGCACATGATTCATACAAGGAATATATTAATACAAGGCACTTGATTCATATATTCCTAACCATTCAGGGACGGAGGCCTGTTTGACTTTTTTAGGAAGTCTCACATGTCTTGATGTTTTTGTATTTTTCCCCTAACTAAAAGTATTGATGCACAATATAATTGCATGACTATGATGCATATATGATTATGTTCTAGAAGACATCAGCAATAATAACATGAGAGTAAAAGGAATGTAGTAAAATACAATTTTATGAAAATCAAATGTAAACACACCCTTACAAAAACATTCATTTTGAGGTGCTCAGAATTTGTACAAAAAAAAAACATTTTAAAGTTTTCGAACCGAGACTTTTGAACTCTGAACCTTTTAAACATAGGTGTTAACTATACATATGCGAGTTTTGCATTCAGAAAGTGTGTGTGGTTTATCTACTACAGATTTATAATTTCAGAATGACCTTTCCCTCTTCAAAAATACTTTCCCTACTCAATGAATATTGATGAGTTGGGTGTGAGCAGACCGGTTATTGCCCCTCCCCACTGTCACTGTCATTGTCATCTGTCAAACACAATGGCCAATAGGTAACAGCCCTGAAATGTCTCTCAGTTTTGAAAGTGCATATTAGTGAGTGCATATAGTACATGCATATTAGTTATTGCATATTAGAAAGTGCATACTAGTAAGTGCATATTAGAAAGTGCATATTAGTACATGCATATTAGAAAGTGCATATTAGTACATGCATATTAGAAAGTGCATATTAGTAAGTGCATATAACAAAAAAGTATGTAAAAAAAATAGGAAACAGTCCTACATGTGTCTGTTTTGAACATGCATACTAGTACATGCATATTAGAAAGTGCATATTAGTAAATGCATATTAGAAAGTGCATATTAGAAAGTGAATATTAGTAAGTGAATATAACAAAAAAGTATGTATAGGTAACAGTCAGTCAGTCCTGAAATGTCTCTGTTTTGTGTGCATATAACAAAAAAATTAAGTAAAGTTAAAATATATGTCCTCTTCAGTTCCCCCCATGATGCCAAGCATCAAAACAGTTTCTGTCTGTTTGAAGGCACAGATATACGGCACATATTCTGCACTTCCAAGGGGTTTTTACGTCCTTCCAGCATGCAGCTTGCAATTTTCACAGCTCTTGCGGTTATCACAAGTGTTCTTCTCACCATTCCACCGAGGCTCAACCTCACAGAATGGCGTGTGAAAAATGTATGCATCCAGTATAGGAACCGTTTTTGGCTTAGTTTTCACTGGAATACCAAACAGCTCTGCACCGAGCTCCTCAATGAAAGCCTTGTGGCTCATGCGGTCCTTCTGCATGTTTTGTGTGAGTTCTTTATGGAGAAGGTAAGCATTGGTTGCAGCAATGTCCAGGAAGTGAAAAAAGACTTTCTTGTACCACATCAAAGTTTTGTGTTGTGTTGTGTAATATTGGATCAACTGGTCTGATAAATCCACACCTCCCATGAACTTGTTGTATTCAGCCACAGGTTGGGGGCATGGAACAGACTGTAAAGACCAGACACCCTGTTTGGATTTCACTCTCCTCTTTGCGATATCCCCAGTGTAGGCTGCATGGATGGTGGAGCAGACAGAAACCTCTCGTGTATCCATCCATTTCACAAAGAGAAGAGGACCATCCCTAATCCAGCAGTATGATCCTCTTGGGGACTTCTTTGTCAGTTCATTAACAGCACTGCGTGGGCACTCCTTTCGGAAGTCTCTGTATGTCCCACAAGCACCAAACTTAGCAGCAAACAAGTCCTTCAAAAGCTTTGGGCTTGTGTAGTAATTGTACATGTATACATGGTATCCAGACCCCAAATACCGTTTGTCAATCAGTGATAAGAGAGGCCTTGCCCTGTGATGAAGTTGTTCTTTCCAGTGTATACAGAAAAGTCCACAGTGTACCTATTGCTGGAGTCTGCTAGCACAAACAACTTGAAACCCCACTTAGTTGGTTTGTCCTTCATGTACTGGCGCATATAGTGGCATATGGAAGCCACCATACGCTCATCCACAGCAATGTTGCTGCGAGGCTGATAGAATGCCTTACAGGCATTCTGGATACTGCCCATGAGGGGTTTGAGCCGAAACACTCTGTCATGTGCTGAGGTTCCCCTCTTTGCATCATTCACTCTGTCCTCATCCGGGTCGCTCATGTGCACATTCCAGGATATCTGTCTGAATCTGTCTCTTGCCATCACCTCTGCTGCGAAAGGGAAGGTGAGGTAGCTGTAGCGCCCCCAGCCCATATATGTGGCACTGTCAGTGACGCCCTGAGTTCTTTCTCTCTTATATGAATTAAATCAACGTAATGTGAATTATGCTGTGAATATTATAATGGTACTTACTGCACTTAACCCTCTTGGAACCTAGACTAACTTGACTGTAATAACCCACTTAATACTCAATAATGCATAGAAACATGAATTTCCACCCTTAAGGTATAGTTTAAGTACTTGTATTGAAAATGAATTCAACAGGTATAAAATAAAATAAATGAGAATAGATACCACTGAATATAAAATAAAAGTAGAATGCACTGTCATGAATTTCAATCAGATACTTTGTCAAATGATAGCAGTTATCCTGCTTGTTTAACCAAACTGGACTGGTTACCTATAACCTCATACAAATCATATACAAGCATAGATTACATCAAACATATCACTTTATGGGCCCATAAAGTGATAAACTAAGCCGGCATTTATCTATTTGAAACAACCCCAACCATGAACTGTTCCGGTTGCAGATCTGAGTTGTTGCTTGTGAGCGTTGTGGCCTTTAAAACGTAAACTGGCCTCTTCACGCAATGCGCAGCAAAACAAAACTAGCCAGGGGGGGCTAGGGGGTGCTCTAGCTCCCCCTGGATTAGCCATAGCACCCCCATAGCACCCCCAAGAAAATAATGGTTTATTTATTATTGTTATTTAATTTCATTCTGCGTTATTTATTGTGTGATAATATTTAACTCACAAAAGAAAATAATAACAGATTGAAATGAACAGATTGTTTTAGACACAGAGCAATCATTCTGTCATAACCTTTGACCCAACTTTCACGTCGCAAGCTTGAATGTTGACGTTACCGGACAGTTGAAGAAAAAAGCGAGCTAGTGCGTGGTGGTTTCAAGTGAATATCAACAATGCATCGGTTTTTGCTACCTAAATGTCCATGTTTGGAAGAACGATTAAGAAACAAGAGTGACGTAGAAGTAAAAGAAATGCCAGGGGTATCTGGTGTGGATTTTTACGGAGAGGAACGTTGTGGTCAAGGAGGTCAACCCTCCACCACTACTGAGGGTGCTAACCATGGTGCTAGCAGCATCAGTGACATTAGCATGAACGCTCAGGATGGTCCGAGAAGACCAAAACTCCAGAAATATCCACCTTGCATGTTTGGAGTCCAACAAAGGAGTTTTTGTAAAAGCTGGTTGGGACAGTTTGCGTGGTTGGAGTACAATGCAACTAAGGTATTGTTAGCTGTGTAACATGAATGAAAGCTGTCTGATTTGTTGCATGCATTGATTGCCCTGTGTCGCTGAAGACTGGTTTCGGTTGATTAGCAACAAAGATGCCCTTTTTTGCCGAAGATTTTAACTTTTTGCCTTTTTCCTCTTTTTTGGATTTTTTTGGAGCCGCCTTAAAAAAATCAGAGACTCTTTAGCCTAAGACAAGCAGTCTGTCTGTGTGCTAGGTATACATAAGGTTCTAAGTGATTACTGATGATTGTGAACTGAAATAATATATACCTTTTTAACGCATTTCTGACTCTTTGACTGTTTTAGTTCATTCTATCTGCTATTCCCAGATTAATTTCACTCTATCTGACATGGTAGTGGTCACCTGTCGCCAAACTTTAATCCTCACTACCACAAGTGTTTTAAAGTAAATTAGGTATTTGGGATTGCGGACTCTATAACATGCTGTATGCCTTTTGTCAGTGACCGTCGCAGATGTGCGTGTCTGTCGGAAGAAGCCTAGATAATGATAATAATAATACAATCGGTTTGTTTAGCGCTTTTCATGGACCCCAAAGACGCTTCATAGAGCAAACATGTAAAATTGTTGTAGTAGAGAACCATGTGACACATAGGCTATCATCCTCATTTCATAGCACCCTCACTAAAACGCCGAGCTCCCCCATAGCACCTGCAGAAAAAAATGTCTGGCACCGCCACTGAAACTAGCTGATAACTCACGAACGTGATGAGCTCCGGGCACAGAGGAATTCCGTGCACCGCCGTCAGTAGCTGCCGCCAGACTCACGCACTGTCCGCTTGTGTGGCTTCTCTCCTGCTTGGCGATCCCGTGTCTCCTCGCGCTGGCCGATAACAGTCCTCTCGTTCTGTTCACTCGCTGTACTTCAATAGCCAGTTAGCAAACAAACAGTAGGCTACAGCTAGCCAACTGCCCACTGGTTTAAATATCATTAGACGGACCAAACTCTATGAAAACTGCCTGAAACTTCTCTGTGTAACGTATAATAGCCTACTTCCGCATGTACACTATTAAACTACAACTTATTTGCAGAGAGGCCGATTAGAAATAAGACATGCAATACATTAGAAACAAACTCAACTCACAGTAAAGCCCCCAATATCATTCCCAGCTAGGCAAAACACTGGTGCTACAATTCACACAAAATGTCTGTGCACAGATGGCTCACACACACCCACAGCAAGCTACACCACTATTAAAGTTCGCTCCCACGCTACACTAAACAGCCGCTCGTCACGTTAGGCTGCACTTACCTCCCCAGCAAGTGAAACCCAATAAGAGGGGCTCGCCCAGTTCATGCCTGCCCCGCTAAGCGGGTGCGCTGCCGGGTGATGAAGAAAAACACTTTTGGTCGGCAGCATCCCCCACGCCGACCAAAACACAGCAAAACACCCAAACTCCACCAGTTCAATAAGTCCAGGAGCAAGCGAAACAGCGGTTCATCGCTGCAGGGTGAGGGAGGGAAGATCACGCCACCGTCGCACTTCCACACAATCTGGCTCTCTGGCTCTCGCACTCTTCCTCCCGATGCCGCTTCTGCTTCTCCTCTGACGGTAGCTCTGGACAAAAAGCACACACTCACCAACCGGCAGGCTAGAAGCTGACCCATTCACACAGAGTATCCACTTGAATTAGTACAACCACTTCCCTTTAGCTGGCATGCTAACATGCATCTCTTCCCACACGCCGGCTGGCTGGTGATTGTTGTCGTCCGTCGTGTCGCTGCTGGATCGCGTCATAACTCCAGGGTCACCTGGGAAATCACCTACCGTTCCTTCCAGTCACCCTGTATGAAAGGGATTCCTCCGTCCAGTGTCCAATCATAAGATCAACACTTTGTGGCCATTAGTCCATCAGTTCATTAGTCCACAGTAATTGCCACAACGTTCCCCCCTGCCCACTGGTTAGAGCACAACACACAATCATACAACACCCACATGATTACACACATCAATAACACCGATAATTCCTCAGACTGAAATGTGACACTCTTTCTAACGCTGAACACTTTCCTGAGTTCCTGACTACCTGCAAACCTAATCTTGGACCAAAGACGGACAGCAACATTATTTCAGTGCATTGAAGAAAAATACTACTGAAGTATTTTTCTTTTTCACCTGGGCGTCTATGCAAATTTGATTTCATAACCACTGTCTAACCAAAACAGAAAGGGTGAACTTTCAGCTTTTAATGGCTGAGCCACTGAATTACATAAGAATTGCTCATGTCTTTGCCTCACCTCACTTGAACTTCTCTAATGATATAGTACTTAATTCACCTCCTTAAATTATTACTTCATTACTTTGTTTTGAATAGTGCTATCATTGGTCTCGAGATCGGGGGCTCAGTTGGCAGCCCAGGGCGGTCATGAGTCATCCCCACCCAGGACTGGACCTGGCATGAGGACAGGATCCTGAGCTTGGTTTCGTGGCAACTGCTCAGAGTCAATGGTCACTGGTCACGCTGGTGGCTTCTGAAGACTGGGAATCTGCTGCTGGAGACAGAATGTGGCTGTCAACATTATCAGAGCAGCTACCACCGGAACAGCAGTGCAGTCTTCTCCCCACTGCCTATCTGTGTCAGTCAATGGCCGTCTATCCTGGGCTGGGGTCATGTACAGGCTCTCCAGCAAGAGCCTTGGAATGATGCTTTTAAGCGGTGGCCCCAACTCCAATTCTTCCAGCCGTTTTCCCATCTTCTCAAGCGTGGCCATCTTCGGATCCTACTGACGACACCACTGTAACAATCTCACAGAGAAAAGAATTTGGGGAATTTATTGGGAACAGAATGGCAAATGGAGCGGGCTGATATAGGCAGACACATTTCACAGGCTCAGCCTGTTCTCCCTAATAGCAATAAAGAACATGGTGTAACAATAAATAATACTCTTCATAAGAATTAGAAAAACGACCTAGAAAGGAAAAAGAAGTGCAGGAATGTAACTGCTGAAGTGCAAGTTAAGCGCTAGTCAAGGTGCCAGTTAGGAAGGGAGGTGCTCTCTGAAGAGTTGGGTCTTCAAAAGCTTCTTGAAGGTAGAGAGGGACGCCCCTGCTCTGGTAGTACTAGGCAGTTCGTTCCACCAACGTGGAACTACAAATGAGAATAGTTTGGATTGCCGTGCTTGCACCGACGGCAGTGCCAAACGACGCTCACTAGACGAGCGCAGCGTCCTGGGTGTGACATTTGCCCTTACAAGAGCATTTAGGTAGGAGTGAGCAGAACCAGCAAGCACTCTGTAGGCAAGCATAAGTGACTTGAACTTAATGCGAGCAGCTACCGGCAGCCAGTGGAGCTCAATGAGTAGTGGGGTGACGTGTGCCCTTTTCGGTTGGTTGAACACCAGGCGCGCCGCCGCGTTCTGGATCATCTGTAATGGTTTCACCACGCAAGCCAGCAGGCCCGTTAGGAGGGCGTTGCAGTAGTCAAGGCGGGAACTCACCAAGGTTTGCACCAGCAGCTGGGTGGCATACTGGGTTAGGTACGGCCTGATTTTGCGGATGTTGTATAGCGCAAAGCGGCACGACCTGGAGACAGAGGCGATGTGGGCCGTGAAGGTCAGTTGGTCATCAAAATGACCCCCAGGTTTCTTGCTGTTTTGGATGGAACAAGAGATAAAGAGTCAATATTGATATTGATGTTATGGTGGATGACCTGTTTGGCTGGGAAGACCATCAGCTCCGTTTTGGCCAGGTTCAGCTGAAGGTGGTGATTTTTCATCCATGTGGATATATCAGCAAGACAGTCCGAGATCCGCGTTGAGACCGTGGTGTCCTCAGGAGGGAAAGACAGAAACAGTTGAGTATCATCGGCATAACAGTGAAAGGGAAAACCCATGCGAGCGGATGATAGGGCCCAACGAGGTGGTGTATATGGCAAAGAGAAGTGGTCCCATCACCGAGCCTTGGGGCACCCCAGTGGTGAGGAGGTGAGGTACAGACAGCTGACCTTGCCAAGACACATTGAACGAGCGCCCAGTGAGGTAGGATTCAAACCAGGAGTGCGCGTTGCCAGAAATGCCCATACTTGACAGTATGGACAGAAGGATGCGGTGGTTGACTGTATCAAACGCAGCTGATAAGTCAAGCAGGACGAGAGCCGAGGATTGAGCTGCTGCTCTAGCTGTTTTTAAGGGCTCCGTTACAGACAGCAGGGCTGTTTCGGTGGAGTGACCGCTTTTGAATCCAGACTGGTTTGGATCGAGGAGATTGTTCTTTGACAGGAACTCGGTGACCTGTTTGGAAGCTGCCCTCTCAATGGTTTTAGATAGGAGCATGAGAAGTGAGATGGAGGTGGATGGAGGTTCTACAGAGGGAGAGAATGAGTGAAAGTAGGCAAGATAATGGACATAGGGGAGGAAGGAGATTTAAGAATGATCGATGGATAAAGTGGAAGATATAGACATGGCATGGAGGAAAAAAGGAAATGACCCTATGATGATGTCCCATGTCAATTGGAGAAATTGTATTTGTTTTTTTTATATATCTTAAAAAGTATAATACATAGCTGATGTGTCCTTTACAAGACCTACGCAAAAAAGTTTGAAACAAAGTTTCTACGTTAAGCGGTTCCAGCTGAACTAAACGCAGAAATTGGTGAAGAGAATAATAATAAGTATAAAAAGCCAAGGAATAACAATACAGGGCATTTCAGGGCATTTCATTTCATTTCCACACACACCTGCTCAGACAAGGCTTTTCCTACTGTGGCCTGAAATCTGGGGAGAAATGAGTCAGAGATACAGACTCTCTTCTCTCCCTAAGGGGGAGCCAATGGGAATATGCTTGTACAGGCAGAGAGGTTTTAGTTGTATGTCCAGGTTTAGCTGGTTGATAATATGCGATATGTGGATGGGATTTCTGTGTACTCTTTACTTTGGCTGAGATTTAATTCCACTGTCACCTTCATCGTTTATACATTTTTTGAATGTGTTTTTTTGTTTGTTTGTTTTGTTTTTATACTGTTGAGTGGAACACTATATCATATTGTCTTTGAAGGTGTTATGTTTTCATCTGATACGACAGCTCTGTTCGTCCTGGAAATAGGGTTACTTATGTAGTCATGTGAAATGTCAATGAGTGGATTCTAATCCAATTACTTTTGTTTGTTTCTCAAATTTGATAAAAAAGGCTATTCTCCAAATGTTGATCAACAGCACTCTTCACGATTTGGAATGTGCATCCCCATGAAAAGAGCCTCTGGGCTTTATTCTCTCTTTGTGGGAAACACAGAACAACACTTTGGGACAAAAACACACAAATATGAACAATTCTACTGAAGTCTGAAAGACT
The DNA here is from genome assembly GCF_900700415.2 of Clupea harengus. Classification (NCBI taxonomy): domain Eukaryota; kingdom Metazoa; phylum Chordata; class Actinopteri; order Clupeiformes; family Clupeidae; genus Clupea; species Clupea harengus. The sequence goes on along the minus strand of NC_045161.1, from coordinate 9,883,058 downwards.
TATTTCAGTTATACACAAAACAAGATGTTCGATTGTAAATATAAGTCAAGCAATAAGGAATCCTGAAGTCCATTTTTATTGTATAGCCTTTTCAAAACTCTATTGAGGTTAAATTACAATGTTTGAAGTTCTCTGATCTGGTCTGGTCTGGTCTTCTTTTCAACACTAAAGCCATTTCAGTGTTTGAACTCAATGAGCAGTAACATATTACTGTGTATCTTTTTGTATTTATTTCATTTGAATAGGCAAACAACTGAAGAGTGACATATGTACAATGCACATGCCCTTTGCACACACACACACACAAACAAGCACAGTAAGCATATTGTTCATTATAATGTATTTTAGTTGTTGACCTACTTTAGTAACCATGTACTTTGAAAATCCTAACAAAGGTTCTGTTTTCTTAACCTCAATCAGTCTACTTCTACAGCAAAAAATGTCTCTCATATCAGGATGACATACATACTTATCAGTGTATTCTCTTCTCCTACTATAACATCTCCTCCCTCTCTCTGTGTTTAATTCCCATTTTATGCTCATTGCATACTTGCATGTAAATAATCTAATCTCTAAACTAGTTTGATTGTTCTCCAGAACTAAATCATATGCAATAAGTGCTTCCTCAGAACTGCGCCTCTGGTTAAAGATTAAAGGACAGCCTAAGAGGTAAACAATGCTTAATGGTTTCTTGGAAAAAGTTTTGCCAAGCCCATTTTACTGACCAAACTCCAAAACAGGATATAGAATGCATGCATGTGGCCGCATGGGTTATGTGGTTATATACCATGACAAAAGGACTTTGTGAAGGTAATGACATTCATTGATGTAATTATTTACTTTTGAGACCATATTTTGTCATCATATCACTTCGAACAGGCTTTCGCAGGTAATCTATTGTGTGGTGCTGTTTGTGTCGAGAAATGAACTTACTGTTTTGAAATGTACCAAAGCATCTGAGAAAACTGTATTGTTTAATGTTAATAATTACAATTATTGTAAAAAAAAAACAGAACCCAGATGCATCAGATGTGTTCACCAAGAAGTTCAGACATGTCAGTTACACAATCATGCAATCATGACCTGAGGCTGCAATGTTCTCAATTACGGGACGTGGCCCATGGTTAGGGGAGGAGCCAATGGAGTTTACAGCACCCAGAGAGAGTCAAAAGGAGGGAGTTAAACAGACACCAAGACAGAAGGATAGAATTTGGAGGAAAGAAGAGCTTTAGCAGTATTGCACTTCAGAGGACTCAGTGCTCAGGAGATAAACTGACAGAGGACAAAGCAGCAGTAAGTGAAACAGCTCTTTGAAGAAAGGAAGAAAAATGACTCAAATGACCATGTATGATGCTCATGTATAATTACATAATTAATAATTATACATGATTATATAAAGGAAAAGAGGAAGAGAGAGAGAGAGAGAAAAAGAGAGAGCACTGGTCTAAACAGAAATCTCCCCCATCTGCAACTGGTCTAGCCTTTGTGCTGGGTACATTGGGATGGCCTTCAGGAGTCTGCTCTTACTGACTGGACTGGCTCTTGTGGTGAGTAGCCGTAGGTTCTCTATATAGTGAGTTCTCTCATATCAGGACTATAACATTTCCTCCCTTTCTCTGTTTAATTCCCATTTTTGTGTTCATAGCATACTTACATGTCATTAATCTAATCTCTAGACTAGTTTGATTGTTCTCCAGAACTAAATCACAGAACTGCAGCTCTGGTTAAAGATTAAAGGACAGCTGTAGGTAACTGGTAGGTTCTGAGTGGTGAATGCTGAGCAGGGACTCATGGTTTTGAGGGTGTGACTGGGAAGCAGCCTGTTAGGTGGTAGAAGATTATGGTTCATAGGTGTAATGGTTACTCACACAAACTTGCCTGAATCACTTCAGGTGAAGAGCTGGCTATGTTCTGCTTCCAGGACAAGTTAAGAAGCTGCCATAACAATGAGTGATATATGTTTACTGCTAGATTTATGTATATTTAATTGGCTTTCGGATCATGACGCTTTCAAAGGAATCTGAATCAAGATTACAGCATGATTGTGCTTGTTTTAAACATAGGTATGGGCCAGATGGCAATGACTGACAAATCAGAAAAGCTAGTATTAAGTCTGTCAGATGGAATGTTCTTATGCAAATATTATCCTAATACAGGCTTGAGGGGTCAGAGAAGCTAGAGGTCTTCTGGTACTGAAGTCTTAACAGTCCCAAAGGCCAGGACAAAGAGACATATAGAGGCAGCTTTTAGTTTTCTATGCTCCCAGCCTTTGGAATACTCTGCCAGAAGACCTAAAAATGGCTGAAACAGTGGAAACCTTTAAACGTGATCTTAAGACATACCTCTTTAATCTCGCCTATCATTCTCTGTAATATCTATCTGTTCTCAGTGGTCTGTAGTGGGTCTGCTGTACATGTGTGCGTGCTTTGTAATATGTTTGCACTTACATGATATGGTTTTTTCATCCCTCTGGAAAATCTGTGTCACATACACGGATACCCCCCCTCCCCCCCACACACACACAAACACATTTCCTTCTGTGAGGCGCATTGTGTTACCTCCTGGTATGAAATGCGCCGTATAAATAAAGTTTGATTTGAGAGAACTTTTGGAGAATTCGGAACCAGCAGACAAATGTTGCGACAGATAGGGGATGTTTATTCTTTTAATATTTGTATTGTTACTATTGTTTTCGTGATGAGTCTGAGCCTCTTTTAAGCCCAGAGGTGTGTTTAAGGTGTGTTAGGGTGTGTTTGTAGCTGTGTAGGGCTGCTGTGGTCTACACCTATTAAACGGCTACATTGAACAAAATTAAATCCGTCGGCAATCTTTCATTTTCTCCTATTTTTCATTGCCTTCAAGTCTGCAGATGCTGACGTGAAATCAACTGTTCATCAATCACGTCAAGTGTTTATGTGAAGCTTGCAATATGCATGCACACTCTCTCTTATACAGGAAATTGCAATGCAGTGTTAATTTCACCATGCATGCTTGACATTGCTAAAATGTGGGTAACTTCACCAGTATTGTCTAGTAGAGTACAGCTTGCTACACTCACAAATTAGGAGTGAAAACGGGTCCTTTGGGGGGTTAAGAGCCATTTATTGGCTATTCTGTTGGCTTTTTTGCTGTTAACGCTACGCTGTTCTCAAATGTGCTTGTTACGGATACCTTATGTTTATAAATATTCTTGTTGGACATTTTGGCTGGACACTTTTCCGCCATCGAGAGATTTTTACTTTTTACTTTACAGTAATAGCATTTTGCAGGGAGAAAAATAATGATACATTGATTGCATTAGATAATACTATACTGTATTATATTATATGTCAAAGATAGTACGAGCGTTCTGATTGGCTAATGTGTGGTCATGCCTCCTGCGTATCGCCCACTCGGTCAATACGGAATTGCGTGACTTCTTGAGAAGACTTGAGAGCTCAACAAAACAATTTTTCTATTTACAAGGACCATTTCTTTTCATTGACAAAATGAGGTCTTACATTGCACATGGTCAGAAGCTGACTCCACTGTGATGCTGTGTTCAAATGAATGTGCTCGAGGTCAAGGTCTTACCCAGCTGGTATATTTTATTCTGTGATGTTGAAACATTAGTGCATGGTTTAAGAGTGATATTGCTGTTCCTACTGTATTTGTCTTGTGAAAATCAAGCATATATGAGCACATGTTAGCTAGCTAACGAGCTAGCCAATTAACAAAATGCCACCTGACAGACATACATTAAAATAGCGATTTAATTCTAGAATTGTAGTTTTGGGGATCTCAGCAAATGCAACATTACATTGCCATATAATACATTTCAATATTTGATAACTAAATGTAGATGATTTGCCTCAGTCCTTGAAGATGCATGTAAAAACTCAATTACTAATAAATAACCATTTTATACAAAACTAATAATGCTTTCTTTACCACACCCAGAGTTTGGTATGTGTTGAATGATATCACGTTGATATCACGTGATGGTTGTCGTTTTCCATTAGTAATATATTATCACAGAACCAAGGTATGGCATGGTGGCTCAGGTGCTTGCACTGCCGCCTCACAGCAAGAAGGTCCTCGGTTCGATTCCCGCATAGGGAGCTGTTGGCTCTGGGGGGCTATCTCCCGGGCCTTTCGGTGTGGAGTTTGCATGTTCTCCCCGTGTTCACAAGGACCCCAACAGAAAAACATGCAACAGAACCCTCTCCTGTCAATCCCTGACCAAGATGGACGGTTCACTTCACTTGGTCCCCGGGCGCTTAAAAGCTCCTGGGGTCCTGGAGGAAGGACAGTCAGGGATGGGAAAATGCAGAAGTCAAATTCACGGCGACCTCCGCCTGCGTGTGTGTGTCCATTGTCGCCACCTAATATATGCACATGTGCGTCATTGTACAAAAATAAACTGACTGAAGTCAGCCTTGTTTATTTGTATTGTGATTTGAATTAACTTTTTTTGTTGAAATTGTTGACATAACTAGGTTTAGTAAGTTCAAAATCAATTCACTAGCTTCATAACAATGAAAACCATTTAGGTACAGCTTATTCAAGTCAGTTAAGTTGGAACTACAAGGAGTTGTTCAGTTGGTGTTTAGTTAATCCAGTTGAGTTAGAATTACATAAGTGAGTTAGGTCAGTGTAATGAAGGTCTGTTTAGTTAGATGAACACTGCCTGATCAATAAAGGCTAACTTGACCAAATAATATTGAAATGACTTAATACAGTCTTGTTGGTTTCACATAAGTTAGTTATTTCCCTCTGTAATAATAGTATTAAATTAGTTTGAACACAACTCAGTTATGTGGAAATCATTGACATAACAATATTAAGTACTTTGAACAACTTATTTATTTGAGTGCAAGATCATTCTTATTACTTTCATGTTTGAAAAAACACCCATTCATATAGGACAGTTCTAATAACACAAATATAACATTTTATTTTCATTTGCTTTGTTTGTTGTCTAACTTTGACTTCTAACCCCGCTGTCCACCTCACGCTTTTCGCTAGATTATGCAATGACCTTGCATGACATGATAGCATGGAATATGTAGATTTATAGTGCACAGAATAACGTTTGCAATGATGTAAGTTGCGTTTGTTGATCACGTATGGTTAATTACATATTAATTGTAGAAGAAACATGATAAAATCAAGATCTTCCCTTGGTGAAAAAACTTTCGCCGATATCTTCGTACGAGAGATGGGTTAGGTGCTCAAATTTCCCGGGATCAAAGAGGACGTAAGTAGGCATGTCCAAACTAAAAATCACGTCTCAGGATTGCTGCGCACATTAGTTATTTCGGGTGCATCAACTGTACTCAGTCTACCCTACCCACATGCATGGAGGTTCGGGAAACGCTAAATGACGCTCATTGGACGCCATATGACGTTCGTTTGACGTTAGTCACACGCTGCGTGCGCTAGGGGTCCATTCAGTGGTCGTTGACAGGTCGCCAGTGAGTCGTTCACTGCAAGGCAAACGATTAATAACAACCAAGTAACGCTAGGGTAACGACTGACTAACGAAAGCCAAACGCGTGCAACGTTAGTAAAACGTTCCACGAACGTTCTCCAGCATTTAAATTAAACGTTGAAGAACGCTGGTCTCCATGAGAACTTTTGTGCATGTTCAAAAATGTATTTTCGGACCAGCGTTCTCCGCCGATCACCGACGATTACCGACAATAACAGCGTTCACCAGCTTTCACACAACGCTCTTCTGGCACTATACCAGCGACCATGGACGATTACCAACGTTTCCTTTAACGTCATAGAACGTTGACCAGAACGTTATGGTGTGACGGGGCCTTAAGGTTTTTGTTGATATTGTTGCTTATATATATATACCTATATATCTGTGTGTGTGTGTGTGTGTGTGTGTGTGTGTGTGTGTGTGTGTGTGTGTGTGTGTGTGTGTGTGCAGGCCTTGTCTGAGGGGGCAAGACAGAGACGAAACTCTCAACTGAAAAGACAGAAGAGAGAATGGATCATCAGTCCTAAGCTCCTGACTGAGAATGAAGATCACAGACACCTGGATTTTGTGGCCAAAGTAAGAATAGTTGGTGACCTCTGCAGAATCTAGTCCACACATACCACTGATGTTTTTTTTTGTTGTAATGTGTACAATTAAACGATCATGGAGGCTTTGCAATCATGTACTAGCACTATACATAAGACAGTATAGTGCTGGTGAAATTATGTTGCCATGGTTTTCCAAACAGATCCGATCAGACCGGGATGATGGACTCCCTGTGTTCTACTACCTGAAAGGGCCTGGGGCAGACGAGAACCCGGTAAACCTATTCATAGTCAACAAAGACGGCCTAGTCAAGATTAACGGCATTCTGGACCGAGAGCAGCAGTCAGAATACAATGTGAGTGAGATTTACATCAGGACACATTTACAAACATGTAATGTAACAATCCAATTACAATGTATAATATACACATACCCATCAACACACATTTACCATATGGTCAGACTTACACTAATCTTTGGAAATGTACTCACCCTATCTCAACAATTCTCTCACCGATGTTAAAATTGCTTTTAGGATGTGTTTCTCACTTTGCGTGTGTGTGTGTGTGTGT
>NC_045161.1:9558967-9571467 GCF_900700415.2 Clupea harengus | reverse complement strand
TGTTTCCCTCATATGTCCCATAAAAGGACACACCTGACCTTTGACCTCTAGAAAAGCCTTTTGATTGGAGGAGGTGTAGGAGAAGAGGGCTCCATGTGAGTCTCTAAGAGTCAACAAGAGAAAGAATTGTCTGTGGCTGCGAGGGAGGGGGTATGTCCCTCCCCCTTCACCCCCCTCTCTCTTCCCCTGCCTCTCTCTCCCTCTCCCTCTCCCTCCCTCTCTCTCTCTCTCTCTCTCTCTTTCTGACTCACTGACTCACTCATTGGGAACAATTCAGAGAAGTGGTTTTCCATCTGTAGCTGGTAACTGTATGGAGCAGCTGAATGACTTCATTCAGACCAGCGAGTGAGAGACCAAAGGGGGGGGGGGGGGGAGGAGGGGATCTGTGCCTGTGTGTGTGTGTGTGCATGTGTGCATGTGTGATAGAGAGAGAGAGAGAGAGAGAGAGACAGACATGGTGCGTGTGTGTGTGTGTGTGTGTGTGTGTGTGTGTGTGTGTGTGTGTGTGTGTGTGTGTGTGTGTGTGTGTGTGTGTGTGTGTGTGTGTGTGTGTGTGTGTGTGTGTTAGTGTGTCAGAAAGAGGGGAGAGAAAGGGGAGGGGCTTTGGGTGTTTGTGTGCCGGCAGATGAGGTAAAGCCGGAGAGGGGGAGAGAGAGAGAACGAGTGAGGGTGGAAAAAAGAGTTGAAGTTTTCTACAGAGACCCGTTGGGAGAGCAGCTTCTTGTTTTAAAGAGACAGAACCCGAGGTAAAGAATACGAGATAGAGAGAGAGGAGAGAGAGATAGACAAAAAAGAGGGATTAAGAGAGAGGGGGAGAGGACCCAGTGGATTTGGACGGAAGCAAGCGGCACAGTTCGACCTTATGAGGAGCTCAACATGACCACCTCTCTTGGTATGCCAGTTTTACTAGTCTCAAATGGCCATGCATGTGTGTGTGTGTGTGTCGGTCAGCAGGGGCTTTGACTTTTGCCACTGTCTCAACAGGAATTGGAGCTAAAGTCTTCTGAAAGAGCAGGCTCTCTCTTGGTATTTGCTTCTGGAATGTTTCATGTGTGGCTTTCTGACAGATGTCCTGGACTCCCCCTCCCTCTCCCTCTCTTTCTTTCTCTCTGTCCCTCTCTATGTCCCTCTTTCCCTTCCTCTAGCCTTGTATCACCACCCAATTACAATGCAACTCAGCTCAGTCTGACTTCAGTCTGAAAGTTTACAGAACAAAAATGCATTGAATTTGTTGCTAGCAAACTGTATTGCTGACAGCATTGCTAGCTACTGCCCAGGTCTTTCACTGCACTCTCTGTCTGTCAGGGCTTAGTTGGCGTTAGTTGTTATTTATTTGGGGTTTAGTCTGGGTGTAGTCTGAGTTTAGTCTGGGTTTAGTATAGAGGTCTGTGAAGCTTCAGTCCTGTGCAGCACAGCCTAGCGAAACAGAGGAGCACATTAAGGGCATTCTCATAAACATTCAGTCAGCCTGTCTGATGCTGTTTTCTGTCACTAATGGAGGAATGTGAGCTCAACATGTGTTGTGCGTGTGTGTGTGTGTGTGTGTGTGTGTGTGTGTGTTTGGGAGAGAGAGAGAGAGAGAGATCACATTAGTTTATTGCATGCGCTTGCCATGGAATGACAGAATGACATGGGTTAGTGTAAAAACAAAGCCAAGTGAAGAGGACATTTCTGCCTACTTTCAAATATAAATGTAATGATGTCTTATGATATATTAGTATGCTTGCAATGTTATATATTTTTTATTTTTTTTTGTCTGAGGAAGAACAGAAAACGTGTAAAGTATGCAGAGGGAAGGGAAGGGGTATGACATGCCTCCCACTTCAGTGCACTGCTGTTCAGTTCCAGCCGGTGCCATCCTGTTCCATTCTGGTCTGATTGGACCCGTCTAGTCCAGTTGGTTCTGTTTTGATGCTTTTGGAACCCATCTTCATGACTTCTCCCACTCATGCCTCCCTTCCAAACACACACAAACACACATACTCTCACACTCACACACACACACACACACACACACACACACACACACACACACACACACACACACACACACACACACACACACACACACACACACACACATCCCTACCTCATCTTTATTTGACATGGTGTAATCCAGGGAAAGGCCGAATTACATTCCTCTTCCCCAGCAGGTGCCCTTTCTCTTGCTGCAGCCCTGATGTGTCAGCGTGAAAACTAGCCTTGGGTTTCCTGTAGCTGTTTTCTTCAGCTGTGTGCAGCTGTGTGTGTGTGTGTGTGTGTGTGTGTGTGTGTGTGTGTGTGTGTGTGTGTGTGTGTGTGTGTGTGTGTGTGTGTGTGTGCGTGTGTGTGCATGTATGCATGTGTGTGTGTATGTATGTGTTTGTGCATATGTGTATGTGTGTTTGCGTATGTGTGTGTGTGTGTGCACGTGTGTGTGTGTGTGTGTGCGTGTGTGTGTGTGTGTGTGTGCATGTGTGTTTGCACATGGTGTGGTGCGTGTGTATTTCTGTGACTGTGTGGAAGAACTATTGTTTCTAGAACTATTTCAGAGAGGACATGTGGGTGCCACAGAAGTTCATCGTGACTGAGGCCGAGGCAACTCTGCCACTCTTGCATACAGAGCTTAGTGTGTGAGGAAGTGTCTGTACATGATTGCATAAGTGGGTTTGTTTGGATGTCTGTGTGTTTTATGTGGATGTGTGTGTGTGTGTGTGTGTGTGTGTGTGTGTGTGTGTGTGTGTGTGTGTGTGTGTGTGTGTCTGTGTCTGTGTGTGTGTGTGTGTGTGTGTGTGTGTGTGTGTGTGTGTGTGTGTGTGTGTGTGTGTGTGTGTGTCTGTGTGTGTGTGTGTGTAGTTCTGTGTTGAATAGCTAGTCTGTAAGCCCAGACAGAAGCAGTGCTTTGTGTCTTTGGCATGTAGGAGATTTAAGGCAAAAAAGAGTCAGTGTTTCCACCCCAAGCATGAAAAGCATACTAACAACCACATACACAGAGACATACACACACAGACACACACATAGTCACAGTCACAGTCACAGTCACAGTCACAGACACAGACACAGACACAGACACAGACACAGACACAGACACAGACACAGACACAGACACACACACAGACACAGACACAGACACATCCCGAGATGTAGCAGCACTCAGATGCAAAGGCACACACACACAGAGAGAGAGAGAGAGACACACAGTCACAGACACAAGCACAAGCACAAATACAGACACACACACACACACACACACACACACACACACACACATGGACACACACATTCTCCAGCACTTACACCAGTAGATTTATAGATGCAGATTTATTTTACCACCTTTTTTAATGTTTGTGAAGGTGCGTGCCCATGTGTTGTCACGGTGACCAGGTTGCTTAGATGCACACTGTTTTGGCCACCCAGCATGCTCAGAAGCTTGTATTGGACATTCAGTCGTGGTCATTCAACCGTGTGTCTGTGTGTGTGTGTTTGTGTGTGTGTCCATACACATGCTTGTACACACACCGACAGTCATAGACCATACACACACACACATGCTGTATTCCCAGAGAGAGTGTGTCTGTGGACACTGTGTCGTGGGAAAATGTGCTGTCCACTGTGCAGCTGCTACAGCCCTACTGTTTCTGTCTCTGTCTGTTGACTTGTTTGTTTGTTTGTTTTTGTGATAAACAGGAAGTGGTTCCAGTTCTGCCATCTTGCCTTCCATGTCAAAATATAAGCCTATATGCGGCCCACCGCACAATATGAAAACTCAACAGCACTTAACTCATATTCACATGGTGACAGTGACAATGTCAAGTGGGCAACCAAAATAGAAAGACTGTCAGACCACAGGAAAAATTATATTACAGGCACTGAATGTGTGTGTGTGTGTGTGTGTGTGTGTGTGTGTGTGTGTGTGTGTGTGTTTGTGAGAGAGGGGGAGAGGGGGAGTGTGAGAGAATGAAATAGAGAGCAGAGGGAAGAGCTGGTCTGTTGTTGGGTATGACAGGAATGTGTGGGGTGGGCATAAAGACATGCGGACAGGAGTGTGTGTGTGTGTGTGTGTGTGTGTGTGTGTGTGTGTGTGTGTGTGTGTTTGTGCGTGTGTGTGTGTGTGTGCATGCACGTATGGTTGAGATTATATAACAGATTTGCCATTTGGTAGTCCACAGCAAGAGAAAGACTTTCCAACATTCCAGAGTGACAGAGCAGAGGTATAAAAAGAGAAAGATGAGGTTTAGAGTGAAAGAGAGAAAGAGAACGAGAGAGAAAGGGAGAGGTAGGAGAAAGAGCAACAGAGTGATGGAAACCTGGCACCTCAACATTTAGCATATTTGTGTAAAATGAGGCATCTGTACGTGTGTGTATCCACAGTCCTGCTTGTCCTGGGGTGTGTGTGTACTTGTTTTCTAGATCTGTGTTGGAGAGTGTTTGTGCAGGTGCATATGTTGTTTGGCTATACTGGTATGTGCTAGCATCCATTTCTGAATGTGTGTGCATATTTTCATGTCCTTGTTTGTATGTAATCAGTTATATAACTGTGTGTGTGTGTGTGTGTGTGTGTGTGTGTGTGTGTGTGTGCGTGTGTGTGTGTGTGTGTGTGTGTGCATAGATGTGTGTATTCCTGACGCGATACTGTCCTTTTGTCTCCGTATCAGCAGACTCCCGGGGGTTTTTGGACATGCACACCAGTGTGACGCACACACACACACACACACACCCTCACACCCACTCGCCCTCGGCCTGTGTTGACGCGGGCTCGCTAAGCCCTGCCTCCCACCAGCGGATGATTGGCTCACTACGTTCTGTCTCCACCCCCAGCCCACTGTCTCATAACCACAGGTATCCTTGAGTATTCAAAACATACAAACCTCACAAATCACACACGCCACTTACCCCCAATAATCACGTCACAAACCAACCACACGGGCACTAATCCGAAATTACGCTCTCAGCCGAACAGACCCAAATCAGAGTCTCACTGATATGTGAGGAGCTCCTTTTAAGTTTTCAATTTAAACAACTCTTTCCAGTCTTCTTTACTCCCTCTCTCTTTGGTTCTCTTTGTTTCTCTCAGCCTGTCTCCGTTGAGGGGTTGGGATGAAGTGTCTGAGCCCTCCCTGTTCCTGAGCCCCCCTGTCACACACACACACATATCTCCCCACGCACCCCTGTCCTCTCAGAGTGTGAGCGTGGAGCCCAGCCTTCTGGAGGCGGTGGAGGGGTTCGGAGCGCTGGCACTAGGGGAGGCTCCACCCATCCTGCCCCAGAAGAGGAGAGGGGCGGATGGGGCAGACACAGGCCTGGGCTTCCTTCTCAACGGCAGTAGCTGCAGCAGCAGCCCTGGTATGTTATACACACACTCAAACACACAGACAAAGTCCACACTAATACATTTTAGTTTTAAAACGCATCACTTTTCCTCATTTTACGCCTGGTGTCCATACTACTTAGTACATACTAAGGTTATCTCACTTGCATGAACACACTCATACTATCACATACTTACCATGCCTAAACGAAAATCTCACGGGCTCCCCAGTGATACACTTATTAAAAAGTTGTTTTATTGTCGTAGAACTACTTGGGAGTAGGCAGGACTCTGTGAAGTTTGTCCAAGATACCTCTAAATACTGGTACAAACCTGACATCACAAGGGAACAGGGTAAGTGTGCACACACATGCATATCCACACTCATGCCCTCATGCATGTGGAGTTGGGCAGATGTTCATTGAAAACTTTCTCTCTGTTTCCTCTGTATTGCCGTAGCCATTGCCGCTCTGAAGGACCGGGAGCCTGGCTCATTCATCGTTCGAGATAGTCACTCATTCAGAGGAGCGTATGGATTGGCCATGAAGGTGGCCACACCCCCTCCTTCTGTCCTACAGCAGAGCAGGAAAGGTGAGAAGGGCGGAGCAGAAACAGACAGCTTTAGTAGGTTAACATTCTAAATCAACACACGCGTCCTTCTTCAACATTAGCTCATAACTTTTAAAGGTACAGTGTGTGGTTTTTAGTGACCTCTAGTGGTGAGGGGGTTGAATTGCAACCACCTGAATACCCTGCCCTTTACACGTGTTTACAAGTACTTACGGTGGCCATCAAATGCCCTAAAAGCGTGAAAACCCCATCTCGACCCAGTGTTTTGGTTTGTCCGCTCTGGGCTACCATAGAAACATTGCGGCACAACATGGTGGACTCCTAGTTACACAACAAGCTTCCTAGTTACAGGTAATTATACACTTATGAAAACATAATTATGAACACAATATTCCATTTCTACTTATAGATGCCACTAAAAACTACACACTGTACCTTTAAGTGCTTCTAACTGTTGACAAGGTCATTTTGTAATTGGCATACATGAATACAAAGACAAACAAAAGAGAAATCAAAAAGGGTGAATAGGAACAAACAATGACACAATGATGTTATAACTCTTTGTTTGTCTGTGTGTGTGTGTGTGTGTGTGTGTGTGTGTGTGTGTGTGTGTGTGTGTGTGTGTGTGTGTGTGTGTGTGTGTGTGTGTGTGTTTGTGTGTATGTATGTGTGTTTATGTGTGTGCAGCTGGGGATCTGTCAACTGAGCTGGTGAGACACTTCCTGATTGAATGCACACAAAAAGGAGTTAGACTGAAAGGCTGTCCAAATGAACCCTACTTCGGTAAGTAAAACAGTATCACTGTAAGTGTAAGTAAGTGTCTCTGTGTGTATGTGTGTGTGTGTGTGTGTGTGTGTGTGTGTGTGTGTGTGTGTGTGTGTGTGTGTGTGTGTGTGTGTGTGTGTGTGTGTGTGTGTGTGTGTGTGTGTGTGTGCATGTGTTGTATAGTGCAGTGTAGTGAATACATTGTATGGGTGCTGCCTCTACTGTGCTGGCTAAAACTTTAAAAGCTTGAACTAATATTAGAGATAGATACAGTGACAGAATATCTCAATTATTTATTCCTCCCTCTCGCTCCTCGATATGCTGCAACAACGCAGTGGAGAGAAGTGGAAAGCAGCATTTCATTATCAGCAAATTTCTTATCAAGCTGATGAACTGATTTGACATTGACACAGATAAACATTTTATCAGCCATTTGCACCCTTAAACTGTCAGGGGCTATAATTGAGCATAATTGTACAAAAACTGTTTTTTAATCTCAGGGGCCTGGCATACCAATATCAGTAAAAAAAACTCAAATGTATTAAGTGATTTCAAGTGGAGGCATACGGAAGCAAATTTGATCAGTGCCGTATAATTACACGGACTGCAAATTAATGAGTACTTACTACCTATGTTCTTTTCTCTGGGCAGGTTGTTCTCTGACATTGGTATTCTATAGTCTCCCTCTTGTGGTTAAAATATGCAATGCATCTAACCATGCGGCCAGTTGGAGAGCCTGCGTGTATGACTGAAGGCGAACTCATACTGAATACAGAATGGCTTTAGAAAAGCCAGCCTTCTGCCAAACTTATTCAGGACTTTTGAGTGGAATATCTTTACCAGGAAGTAATATTATTATGTTAATGTTTCCTGTTTCCTGTGCTAATAGGAAGTCTCACTGCCCTAGTGTGCCAACATTCCATCACTCCATTAGCCCTCCCCTGCAAGCTCATCATCCCAGACAGTGGTAAGAGTATCTCTCTCTCTCTCTCTCTCTCTCTCTCTCTCTCTCTCTCTCTCTCCATCGCTTTGTGTAAATACATGTAGAAGTCGACTGCGCTGGCAGGAGTCTATTCTATACCAAAGGAGGACAGGTGGTGGGTTGAGAACGAACACCAAAGCAAGTGCTGCAGCTGACGAGGAGAACTGAGATTAAATTATGTGGGTGACTGATTGGAGAGGGGTGTGGCAAATTTCTCAAAATTCTCCACCCAAACTTTAGAACACCATTTAAGAACATACTTGAATGATACACATGTTACTGTTCATTACATTTACCTCACAAATGAAAATGAAGTGACTGTAAACCTAGATCTAGGTTTTATTTTGTGTATTAGTGTATACTGTAGGTGCAAATCAGAAGGTGCAAATAATATGGAAATAACAATAATAATTAATAAATAATAATAAATGGTTTTGGGCAGTTTCAGTCATTAATGAAGGGTTCAATAGATTTGATTGCTTCTCCAGGACAACTGATTGGCTCAGTAGCTCAGTAAGAGTGGGACAAAACATCAATTGAGTTCAATTTTATTCATTGATATAATGCCATTAACTATAGACATCCTCCATGCCTCCAAGGCCTAAACCCCCTAGGGCAAGACCAAGGTGATGGAGGCAAGGACAAATGTCATGATTATTGCCATTTGTAAGAAACATTTTGAAGATAAAATTTGTAAGGAGTAAAAGGTATGGCAAATTCTCTTGGAAATGTAACTGAACATGACTATTCTCAACTTCAAAACACAGAGAGAGAGAGAGAGAGAGAGTAAACATGTAACAAAACAAGTCAACAAATAAAAGATACCATACACTTCTGGGAAAGAAAGGAGAAAAGATGGATGAAATAGAAATGACGGAGTGATGAAAGAAAAGCGTCTCTCCTGCTTGGTCCTTTTGAAACATGAACATATAACAACATATTTCACTCCAGTACGTTGTTTTAAATGTGTTCTGTCAATCTTTTCTTTATGCTCGCTTTCTTCTTTTTGCCTTTCTGGGACTTCACACCTTCAGTAGCATGCCACAGGCTTGTCTAGCTGGCACCCTGGTCAAGGCTTTTCTATATCACCCAGCCACAAATGGCTAGACTCTTCCCCCATCTCTCTCTGCTCATTTGGTCCCTGGGCCTGGAGTGAGTGGAGGTAACATCATTTCTCACACCGCTGGACATGATTGTGTTTTGAAGGACTGTTTGGCAAAGTGTGACCATTTGATGAATCTAGCTCTTGGATCTGTAACCTTTCTTCCCAGCATTGTCTCCCTCTATGTCAGTTTTGTATTGGTGATCTTGAATGTACTTACTACTTCCACATGATCCAGTTTGAGTTGCATTGGTTTTTATGTATCTCCCTTGCTTTCTATTATGTCCTCTCCCTCCTCCTCCTCCTCCTCCTCCTCCTCTCCCTCCTCCTCTTCTCCCTACTCCTCTTCCTCCTCCTCCTCTCCCTCCTCCTCTTCTTCCTCCTCCTCCTCTCCCTTCTCCTCTCCCTCCTCCCCCTCCTCTCCCTCCTCCTCCTCCTACTCCTCCTCCTCCTCTTCCTCTGGCCTAATCCCTCTGTAGATCTGTTAGAGGGCTTGTGCGAATCCCTGCCTGAGACGGCCACCAACTCAGCAGCTGAGCTGCTCAAACAGGGAGCAGGTACACACACTCACACATGCATATACACATTCACTCACACAGAGACACTATCTGTGTGGAGCTTGACTCACTGATCATTTTATGTGTGGTGTGTGTGTGTGTGTGTGTATGTGTGTGTGTGTGTGTGTGTGTGTGTGTGTGTGTGTGTGTGTGTGTGTGTGTTTTTGTTTTGCAGCATGTAACGTGTGGTTCCTCGGCTCTGTTGAGCTTGAGTCGCTGACTGGTGTACAGGCCGTGCAGAAAGCCGCGACTGTCACTCTGGCTTTCAGCCCGCCCCCAACCTCCACCATCGTCCACTTCAAAGTGTCCGCCCAGGGAATCACACTCACCGACAACCAGAGGAAGTAAGAGACACACACACACACACACACACACACACACACACACACACACACACACACACACACACACAACACACCACACACCACACAAACACTTACAAACACACCCCACACTCACCATAAAACGATCACAACCATTTTAACCCATGAACACACACCACACACACACTTACAAACACACCCCACACTACACACACTCACCATAAACAACTACACTACACACAACCCATGAACAACAATTTTAACCCATAAACACAAAACACAAAATACACACACACACACACACACACACACACACACACACACACACACACACACACACACACACACACACTATAAACTCATGTGGGCTCACTCTTTTCCACACACATACACACACACCTACTCATAGACACATATATGACTGAAGTGGGTACCTTATACCGTGTAAAAGTTCCATATTGATCTAACACCAACCTGCTATGTGTCCTCACCAGATGTCTCTCATCACACACTCAAAAACACACCGGAAGTCACACAACACACACACACACACACATACACACACAAACACACACACACCACCCCACCACCAGGTTGTAACTTACGGTAAAGGAAATTCCCATGTTAGTGAAACTAGGCCAGGGTTACGCTGCGAGGTCAACTATATGACCTGTCTCACAAGCGTGTGTGTGTGTGTGTGTGTGTGTGTTTGGTGTGTTAGGTTGTTCTTCAGAAGGCATTACCCTGTGAACACAGTCATATTCTGTGCTCTGGACCCTCAAGAGAGAAGGTAGGACACACACATGGGGGTATACACACACAGACACCGCACACACACACACACATGCACTCACATTTTTTACCTGAACTTTGCGTCTATCGTTATGCTCCTCTTTTCATGGAGATGTCTAAGCACCTGACAGGTGTTGCATTAATTTGGTAATAAAACTATCACAACCATCAGATTGATCTGTCTCTCCTCTCTCCCTCCCTTCTCTCTCTCTCTCTCTCTCTCTCTCTCTGTCTTCTTTTCTTTTTTCTCTCTATCTCTCCTCAGATGGGCAAAAGATGGCTGCGCAGATGCCAAGTGAGTTGTACAAATGACAAATGACTGCAAATGAAAGGACTTTAAAGAAGCATTATGGAGTTTTGGTCTGAAACTAGCGAGTTGACTACCTAAAAAGGATGCAAAAACCTTACAAACACCGCCAACAGCCCAGTTGGCACTAATACAAGCTTGCTAACAGGCTAACTGGCATCTTTTGGTGATATTGTTGATGATATCGTGCTGTGAAGGCTTTTCGTACATTTTCTCTGGGTGTTCCGACCCAAACCACATAAAGCACAGCCTGGACGGCTAGTGGAAACGACATGTGTGTTTATGTTCTTCACATGACCCTAACTTAAAGATGATGCCAAGAGTAGTTGCGTATGAAAGGCATGCCTCAAAAAGTGGCAAATTGTTGCATAGTGTTGCTGAAATGCAATGGGATGCATTCAGGTTGTCTCAATGAGATTGCCAGATGATTCTCCTTTAGTGTTATGCCTAATATGCACCACTAGATGGAACTATTGTTGAAAAACCACAACTCACTCTCTGTTGCTCTCTATGGGTGTGTGTGTGTGTGTGTGTCTTCCTATCTCTGTCTTTTCCTTCCATTCTTTCCTCCTCCTCTCTCCATCCCTCCATCTCTCCCTCTGTAGGATCTTTGGCTTCGTGGCGCGTAAGAGCAGCACGAGCGTAGAGAACGTGTGTCACCTGTTTGCAGAGCACGACCCCGAGCAACCCGCCAGCGCCATCGTCAACTTTGTCTCCAAAGTGATGATCGGCTCGCAGAAGTCCAAGTAGCCAAGTGGCACGCACGCACACACACACACACACAAACACATAAACACACACACAGACACACAGACACACATGCAAACAAAAACACAAAACTCACGTTTGTGACATTGTGTGAAGGAACAGAGAAGTGCATATACAGTATAGTGTACATTTGGGTGAACACATTCACTTCAGTTCCCAGTTTCTATATGAAATAATATGAAATGCTGTAACAACTCAATAATAGGAATAACAGAACCAATAACATGGCATTGCATGTATATACTGTAGCACTTACACCAGCGGTCTAACAGTCTTTCCACATATGCAATTACACACACACACACACACATAAACACACATACACACACACACAAACACACACACACACACACACACCTTCTGTGCCCTGTCAAAACGAGGTGATGAATGTTATTCTCATACTGTACTGTGTATTTGCATCAATGTGTAGATATGTACTGAACAGCACTAGCCACTCTCATGCCTCAGTGGGACTAACTGACAGAGACCCAGATTGCAGTTCCTGTGTCTCTGGATTAGACCTGGCCATGGTTTGCCACATATCCAGCAAATCTAGGCCAGATTAGGTCCAGCACTGCTGTTACATGGGTAGATTGAGTGGACATGCAGATTGTGCTCTCTCTGCTCATGTCTGATGGTGTATATTAGTGTATCCTTCTGAGGTCTGACCATTTTCTTTATTAAAAAGAGTTCTGGCATCCTTATAATGGTCATTTGACTAATGACTGACCCATAGATTTAACAAAGATGTACATAAAGTATCATTTACTTAACGTTTTTATGTGATATATGAAATAAACCCTCAATCTATGCCAGTTACCTGATATTTCATTCTGTAAGTGTGAGTGCGTGCATGCGTGAGTGTTTGTGTGTGTGTGTTTGTGTGTGTGTGTGTGTGTGTGTGTGTGTGTGTGTGTGTGCACGTGTCTGTTTGCATGATTACGGGAAATATTAGAAACATGGTGAACACATATCTCTTTTCACTGTTTAAAGCCCTCACATAACCCTATCATACGCACACACACATATACACACACAAACACACAC
>NC_045161.1:9528967-9553967 GCF_900700415.2 Clupea harengus | reverse complement strand
CAGTGACACATTCCAATTAAGGATATGTTACCCATCCCACAAAGATTTTGCTCAAATTTAGCATCCCATGAGTGCATAAATGCAAAGAGACATTCTGCTCAACCTCTCTCCTTGCTGTTACACTGCTGCTGCGCATCTGCTGTTGCGTATCTGCTGTTGCATGTGTGCATGCACTACATACTCAAATAAGGGCCCTGATGCACTTAGATGAGGCAGAATGGCTATTTCCACTCTGGACAGTGTGGGGGACATGGACCACGGTTCTCAGCTCAGGGTTCCTGGTTCCTGGTCCATGCGACATTAATGTGAAATTAATATTTCTGCATGAAAGAAAAAAAACAAAATGACAACTGATATCTGAAGCAAGATAATACAAGATACCATAAACAGTTTTACATTTTTTTAGCATACATTCAACATTTAACATTTAACTTCATCTGATGCATGATGATCCCATACACCACACTTTATGCATTTCTTTACATTTCCATGCCCTGATCTCTATCTTATGCTCAATCTGAATTATCCTTCATTGGCAGCACTGCCTGATGCCTTTCAGTGGGAGATAGGGGTCAGGGTAGGACAACTCACTGAAAGGAGCAAGTCAGGTGGGGATAACTTATTGCGGTTGTCTGTGTGAGAATGGGTAGGTCCGTAGAGAGGATGCCGGGAGAATGGGATCCTATGCACAAGAGACCGGGCCCCCATGCAGTGCAGTTTTTGTATTCATTGTAAAAGTGGGTTTACATGCAGGGCTAATGTGGGACAAAAGGTGTCATTCAGTTCTGCGCTTCCCCACTGTGTGCAGGAGCGTTTAGGGACCAGTGAAACTTCTGTGTTGGCGCTATATGAAGTTAATGCGCTCAAGAAATAAAAAAAGCCTCGAATGCACGAACCGTGTCTTTCCGAACAATGAAAAGATGTCGTGCACAAAAGTCTGTGCGTCTTGTGGCCACATGTTTGAGGTGATGTTTTGCATTCCTTCATGTTTGTCCCTGGCCAGCCACATGTCAACAAATGCACACACACACACAAAAGGCTAAAACAAAGAAAGGAAAGTGCATGTCCGTCACAGGAGTGAGATAGACTTTCTTTTCAGTGTTCCTTTCAATGACATCATGGCTAGAAGAGTGCACATTATATCTTGATGCTCCCAAGGCTTTGCTGACAGCCAACTGCTAAGGTGGAGGAATTAACAGTGAATGGATTTGTCAGCTTTATGCATTAGCACCGGTTAGATGCAAGGGCACAATGTGTCATCTTTTATCTCGGGGAGTGTTCAAGATGATCAGATCATGATCAGACAAACATGCATTCAGCTCACGTAGGGCTGACCAGGAACATAGACCCTTTTCTCATTCCTTTTCCAAATGCAGCAACACAGAGCACATTTTAATTAGAGGCCTCTGGGTACTGAGACACCTGGACACTGTTTTTAAAGTAGCACTTTTGGTCTACAACTAGCGAACTAATTAAAGAAAAAGCGTGCAAAAACCTTGCAAGTACCACCAACAACCCATATGGCACTGATAAAAAGGGAGCTGGGTTTCCATTCCAGACTACAGAACTATATAGTGCATAGCCTGACAGCCAGTGGGAACGACAGTAGCGTTAATTTGTCCTTAGCATGATTTTATACCATCAAAATGACCAAAGAGACCAAAAGCTATTGCCTACAAATACATACCGTACCTCAAAAAGGGACAAATTGTTGCATAGTGCTACTTTGAGGATGCCCATTAGAGTAAACAGTTCTTGTGGAACTTTACCAAGGATGAGAGTTCTGACAGGTTTGAGAGATAGGACAATGTAGAATAACCTAATGGAGATTAAACAGCAGCTGGCAACAATAGTGAGGGTTGCGATGGAGATAAAATGACGTTGATAGAACCTAGCCAGAGAGTCTGGAACCAAGATGAATGTGACGGAACTCAATGAACTTTTGTGCTCCCTCCTCCATTGCTGCCCCTGTTGATCGCACGCGCCCCAGGAGTAAAGGGGAGAGGATGGAGAGAAGGAACACTAGACTTTTTGACTTTTCTCCCCTTTCCTGTCTGCTTTTAGCCTATCTCCGCTCATATCTTTTAGCCTATCTCCGCTCATATCTTTTAACCTCTCCTCTCATATCGTTTAGCCTATCTCCGCTCATATCTTTTAGCCTATCTCCTCTCATATCTTTTAGCCTATCTCCGCTCATATCTTTTAGCCTATCTCCCCTCATATCTTTTAGCCTATCTCCGCTCATATCTTTTAGCCTATCTCCTCTCATATCTTTTAGCCTCTCCTCTCTTATCTTTTAGCCTATCTCCCCTCATATATTTTAGCCTATCTCCGCTCATATCTTTAAGCCTATCTCCTATTGTTGTTCCTGCCTTCTCCACTCATCTGTACTTGATCCCTGCTTTTGTAAGTTTATAAACTAGTGGTTTATACCTATGGACATTAACTCTCTCTCTCACACACACACACGCGCACACACACAATATCAGACACATACAAGCACACTCACAAACACAGCTTCTCACATGACATTTAACTAAGCAGATTTGAATGAATCCTGACTTAACACTTTTATCAAACACTTTTATCAAAACTAACACATACACACACACACACACACACACATACACACAGACCGACACACACTCTAGCCTACATGCTCCATGGCACATGCTGAGAAGCCTTTGCCTTTTGTGATCGGCCCCTTCTGTGCATTGTCTCTGTATTCACACACACACACACACGCACACACACACACACACACACACACACACACACACACACACACACACACACACACACACACACACACACACAAACACAGGCTTAATGAACCTGTTGAGGGGGCAGGGCTGTCTGATTCACACAATGGGCTAAAGACCCTAGAAAGACCAAGAAATCCACACGTATGACATCAGCATTTCTGCAAAACAATTCTTCAGACAGACAAAGACTGTGTGTGTGTGTGTGTGTGTTTGTGTGCAACGACAGTACGATTCCCCTGTGTTTTAGGGTTACTTTTAATGTCTAGTTTGTTTAATGGTTTTACAGAAAATCACTGAACTGTGACTATACTCGTCCAATCCCAGAATCCACTGCTTCTGCCATCGAGGAAAGCACCCAGGTCAGGGTCAAACCAATTAACAACAGAGACGGATGGAGGGATAGAGAGAACAAGTAAAAAGAGGGCGAGACAGGAGAGAGAGAGAGAGAGAGAGAGAGAGAGAGAGAGAAGGACGGAGAGGGAGTGATTCAGGAAGAGGGGGAGAGGTCTAACCCCCTTTTTTGTTTCTGAAGCGAGACGGTGGTCTAAAAATAACCAGAGGGTAATTGGGTAATTTGGCATAAGCCATGCATTTGTGTGTGTGTGTGTGTGTGTGTGTGTGTGTGTGTGTGTGTGTGTGTGTGTGTGTGTGTGTGTGTGTGTGTGTGTGTGTGTGTGTCGCATGAGAATTCTGCCAACTACCCAGCATGTAAACTGTGCTGAGACCAAACTCTTGGAAAGTAATGAGAAAATAAATAAATATATTGTATATTGCACAAGACATACAGTAAACAGTAGATATGTTCACACTCTGTTGGTCAAAGTAACTGACAAAACACCATTACATATGCAATATACAGTATTATACACTTATTTAGAGTTATTATAATTTCTTATTTCTATGTCATCTATGATGGTCATTGGTATACTCGGGCATGAGTCTGGGTCATTGTGTGTGTGTGTGTGTGTAGGGGGGCGCTTAAGTCTTGACCTGCCCCTGTGACCCCTGACTTAATGTCCTCAAATGACCAAAGACCTACAATTTCATTACATCACCACAATTGAGAGAGTAGGAAAGAGAGAGAGAGAGAGAGAGAGAGAGAGAGAGAGAGATAGAGAGAAACTGCATGAGAAAGGAGAAGGAAAAGAACAGGAAAGGAACAAAAGATGGAATGCAGTATGCAGTCATATACATTGCTCATGCATACATTCATCTGTTGGCCATATGTGAAAGGCCAAGTGTTTTATCATTATTATGTCACAGGGAAGGTAATCTGAAACATTATCTCAGTCCATATATGGGCCTGACACACATAGACATACTTCACTTCTCATATACACACACATGGACACACACACACACGCATGTTGAGTTGAAATACTCTGGTGATGAAGCCTTCACATAACTTCCTTATCATGCATTTTTTTGTATCTCTCTCTCCTTCCTTTCCTCCCTTGTCTTTGAGTTTAATCAGTCCCTCCAGGTTGGCTGTGATTGTTGCCACCGAACGTGACTGAATTTGCTGTGGAAAAAAATAGCTGTTAAAATTGCATTGAGTTTGGATTAAATACAATCAATCACAAAGAAGGCAGAAATTCCATGACTGCGTTTTTTTGTGTGTGGAAATATAGCGGTAACAAGAGAAAATTGCAATCCACAATTGCAATTGTGGGAAATCCTTCAAATTGTGAAAACGCAAGATCGCAAAATCCTGGAGGGACAATATAATTGCTGTCTTCTCCTTTGCCTATCTGTCTCTGCCCTGCTTCTGTCCTCTGCCCTACATTTCAAACTGGAGCCTCTAAGCAGTTCGAAACGAGCTGGCAAGACACTTTTATCCTCCTGCTGACACACTCACACACACACACTCACACACAGACACACTCACACACACACACACACACACACACACACACTCTCTCTCTCTCTCTCTCTCTATCTCTCTTGATGTCTGTCTCTCTCTCTTACTCTCTGGTCCTCTCTCACTCTCTTTTACAAACACTTTGTCTATCACTCTAACACTCACACACACTCCTCTCTCATTATTTGTCTCTCTCTCATTCTCTCTTTCTCTCTCTCCCTCTGTCCCTCTCCCTCACCCTTTCTCACTCTCTTTAATGTACACTCTGTCTCTAACTCTTCCACCAACACACACACACACACACACACACACACACACACACACACACACACACACACACACACACACACACACACACACACACACAGAGACACACTGGATCCCACGGCTGCCATGTTTCTCTTTCACAGTCTCCAGCTCTGTCACACGCATACACACTTTAGTATTAACTACTTATATCTCTCAGTGTTTCTGTATGTCTCTACTTTTCTCTCTGCCTTTCTCTCTCTCACACACACACACACACACACACACACACACACACACACACACACACACACACACACACACCTTTACACAGAGGTCCAAACATCCACATATCCGCATTCAGCCATATAAACACAGCAGTAATGGAGTTTTGTTATGCTGACTATTTATTCTGTGTTGGTAGGATTTGAATGTGAGAAACCGAGAAAAGAGGAAGACAGAAAAAGAAAGTGGAGAAGAGGTAGAGAGTGAGTGAGAAGGAGTGAGGAAAGGGAGGGAGTGAGAGAGAGGGAGGAAGAGGGATACATTGGTGCTTTTAAATAGACTACGTGGAACACCAAATCCTTTCCGCTGCAGAAATCAACTGACTGCCAAAGAGAGAGGAGAGAGGGGGAGGAGAGACCGGGGGAGAGAGAGAGAAAGGGGAGAGAGAGAGAGAAAGAGAGAGAGAGGGAGAGAGAAAAGGAGAGAGAGAGAGAGAGAGAGAGGGAGGGAGAGAGAGGTGGGGGTGGCAGGCAGGCTCGACTCCCTATCCCTGTCAGGGAACTAACACACCATTATTTCTCTTTCTTCCTCTTCCTCTCTCCCTCTTCCTCTCTGTCCTCTGTCCCCCTCTCCTTCCCTTGCAGTGTTAAATGAAGGGAGATGCAGGCAGCTCAGTATTTGGGTTTTATAGGTGAAAGTTTGTGCATGCGTGCGTGTGTGTGTGTGTATATGTGTGCACACACGAATGTGTGAATGCAACTCCATCAGTCTTTGTGATTATTCTCAGTGTGTGCGAGTGTGTCTGTGTGTGTGTGCGTGTGTGTGTGTGTGTGTGTGTGTGTGTGTGTGTGTCTGTGTGTGTGTGTGTGTGTGTGTGTGTGTGTGTGTGTGTGTGTGTGTGTGTTTGAGTGGGCCACTGGATGTGAATGGATGTGCCTGTACTTAACCCTTCACAGGCCAGTCTGAGGGGTGGAGCTTAGTCATGGCTGCCGCTTACATAGATTTGATTGACGGGCTGCATCAGCCCTTGCATAGCTCTGTGATTGGTCTATATTATCTCCTGATCGTCGTGGGTGCCGGAACGTGCATCACACCATATGACGTGTCACACATACACTAGCGCCCATGCGCACACATCACATCCCAAACCATCATCAATATCATCGATATTCGGCTGGATTGTGACAGTGCGTATACGTGTGTGGGTGTGTGTGTGTTGGCGGGCTTCATGTAGAAATACAAATTCTCACAATAGACCCCCAACGCACACGCACACAGACGCGTTCACTGTATTAGGACTTGGTGCTTGGGTCACGACTAAACATAATTATTATTTTTTGTGCATTGCTGTCTTGATGAATCCACGGTTATTAGTGGTGAGAATGTGTGTGTCTGGGCTGGTGTGTGTGTGTGTGTGTGTGTGAGAGTGTGTGAGTGGTTTCATCTAATGATAGGCTTCAATGCTATGCCTTCCTGAATGAATTGCATGGAACATACCCACAGCACAGTAAAGTGACTTGGTGCAACAACCAGCAACCACAAACAATATGCAGGGAGTGTGTAATTGTGTGTGTGTGTGTCTGTATGTGTCTACAGTAAAAGGAAAGAGAAGTGCGTGTGCGTGTGCGTGTATGTGTATGTGTATGTGTATGTGTATGTGTATGTGTATGTGTATGTGTATGTGTATGTGTATGTGTATGTGTATGTGTATGTGTATGTGTATGTGTATGTGTGTGTGCGTGCGTGTGTGCGTGTGCATGTGCGTGTGCATGCGTATGTGTGTCTGTGTGTGCGTGTGTATGTGCGTGCGTGTGTGTGTGTCTGACTCTATATTGCTGGCTTACTGTGATGCGAGTAAAGAACTTTTGCATGTGAAGGGGGTTAGATAAAAAGTGGACATGAGTAAGGTCAAAAAGCACACTGCCAGTGGGCACAAGCACACACGTTTTCTCTCTCTGTTACTCTCACACACACACACAGTCTCTGTCACACACACTCTCCTCTATGTGCACAGAGTGTACATTTCAACCAACACACATGCACGGACAGGTCAACATATTCACAGGTGTTACACCCATATTCAGACATACACATGTATTGTTTTAAACAAAGTTACATAACATTCCTAATGACTGAATGGCAGCTAAGGATATATTCAATGAAGTTATCACAGCCAAGAGAATGTAAACACAACTTTGAGAGACTAGAAGGTGGAGTGTGAGTGTGTGTGTGTATTGTTTTTTTGGTTTTTTTTGGAGAAATAGATGAATTTCCTGTAGCGATGGGAGAGGTTGATGTACACCACATCCCCATGGTAATAAGAACCAGAGGGATTAGATCTCACTCTCTCTCCCTCTCACTCTTTATCCCAACTTTTCATGTCAATCCCCTTTCCCAAATGTTTTCTGTCAGAAATAACGTCCATATCAGGAATTTCACACGTTGTCCAGCCAAGTATGCACATCGTAGGTTGCAGTCCTTTACAGAGAACGTAATCACAGGCTGAACCATGCAGGCACACATACACACACATATGCACACATGCACAAACACACACACACTCATACACACATTCCAGTTCCACACACGTTTGGTGTGTTAGCTGTCTGTAAGTTGCATGGCAGGTGCCCGTTGCTTCACTGCATGAGAGATTCAGATCTGAAGTGTGTGTGTCCGTGAGTGTCTATGTGAGGTAGACTTATAGCATAGGCATTAGTGCTGTAGATGCAAGAGAGTTTGCCTTCTACATTTCTTTGTTAGCCCAAATGAAGTGAAACTGGGACACACACACACACACACACACACACACACACACACACACACACACACACACACACACACTCCTCTCCCTTTCGTTTGCCCTCTCACATACTCTGTTGTCAGAATGTTTTTATGGATTCATGGAACTCCAGATGTTTTCAAGGAAAACACACCCTTGCACACACATACACAGACTCTCTCGCTCGCTCCCACTCTCTCTCACACACATACTCATATACATGCACATCCAACCACACCCCCTCCAAACACACAAACACAAACACACACATACACACACACACACACACCGAAAAGGCTTTACAACCACATATACTTCAGGCTTCATTCAGAGTAGATCTGTTTACTCCTAAAAAGCATCTCTGTGCCTCACATAATTACCAAAATGTATAATTAATCTTTATTATCTGACCAGTTCTCCATCATACTCAGTCATGCACACATTTACATACACACAAAAATGCACTGATGCACACACACACACACACGCACACACACACATACCAAAAAGGCTTTACAACCACATATACTTCTGACCAGTTCTCCATCATACTCAATCATGCATGCATTTACATACACACAAAAATGCACTGATGCACACACAAGCTAACTGCATGTACACATACACAATATAACAAATATGCACATGCACTTACACATTCGCTCACATACACTTGCACACATCTTTGACCACGGATGTCATGCTGTGAAATTACTCACTTTCCAGGAAAATGAACAACAGGAGGAGAGTGAAGAGGAGAGGAGGCGAGAAAGAGAAAGGTGGGAGACACATGGAGGGGCAGAGAGGAAAGAAAAAAGGTGCCGTGTGGGAGAAACAAGGAGATACAATGTACAAAGAATACATATGCGTGTGTGCTTCAATGGACTATGCATTAAATTGTTGCCGACAAAAGGGTGATGAAATAGGTTGAAGAGATAATGATGGTCAAGAAAGTTTATGTTTTTATTTATTATAGGTGGTGGTGGTGATGGTGTGTGTGTGTGTCTGTGCACGTGCGTGCACGCACGTATGTTTGTATCCCAGAGAGAGACAAAGACAGAGTGAGAGAGAAATATATAGATCATGCAGCCTGCACACAAATGCATTAGCATATATTCATATTCTAAATATCAAACTCTCAGATCAACTACACTCACCTCAACAGTTGCAGCTCTTGGTATATAACAACACATTGCATATAACAACCTATTTTAGACGTACCACATTAAGCTGTTTGTAATGGAATAACCTGCTATTATGTTCCTCTCATGTTTAAGTCAATAATCATCATCAACGTCGTCGTCATAGTTATCATAATAATGCTGCTGTTGTTTTTGTTGTGTTTGTGTCTTAAGTTGTTGTTGTTTGTTTTGGAGTCAGTTATTAAAAAGCGATGTTCATCACATCAAAGAGGTATGCTGTGTGTATGTGTGGGTCTGCGTGCGACTCGGTTTGTGTGTTAGGGGTGGGAGTGCGTGAGTCTGGCGTTCACATAATTCATCCGGCGGGGGGTGTGCTTCGCAGCTCGTGTCGGTTTTTTTCAGTCTGTATAAAACCGGGAGTTCCTCTCGCGGAATCTACAGATGGAGAGAATCGCTTGCGCCGCAGGGATAGTGACAGACCACAGAAGTGACACACGCGCATTTTATTTTCGTGAAATAAGCCCGAGGCCGCGCCTGTCGAGGGGATGACTGGACTGTGTGCTCTCTTTTTGACGGCGCTGCTTGCGGCCTTTACCCGGTTCACGGAAAGCGTTGGGCCGGTGGTCCGTTGCGAGCCCTGCGACTCGCATGCGCTGACTCTGTGCAAGCCGCTGCTGCCGAGAGACTGCTTGGAGCCGGTGCGCGAGCCAGGTTGTGGGTGTTGCCTGACTTGTGCACTCCGCGAGGGCCAAGCTTGCGGAGTTTACACGAGCCGCTGCGGAAGCGGTCTCCGTTGTCGGCTACGGCCTCACGAGACCAGACCGCTGCAAGCTCTGCTGGAAGGCCGGGGAGTGTGTACCCTAGTCTCAACAGATAAAACACTCACGGGAGTAATACTGCCCACCGGCAAACACGGTAAGTCAGTTGTAGCCTCCATTGCGCGCAAATAGGGCCACTAAAAGCATCTACCTATTTATCTCTGTGCGTGCGTGTGTTTGTGATTCGAGGCAGACAGGGATGTTAGGTTAAACCCCCCTCACAGACATACCTAATGACAAATGCACAGAGACACGCACACACACAAGAGCGCTCAAGCGAGAGGGCATTTAACAGGATTGTGCACTGCACTAGGATTTATCACTTACTACACAACTTTGGGTTAAAGTCCTTAGCGCACTCGACGCTTCGATCATTTAGATAAATATTATGTTTTGGACACAGACTGCTTATTTTCTGTTCTTAAACCAACGGTTAACTTGGGAGTTGGTTGGGTAGACATGTCTTCGCGCGTTGTTGCGCAGATAGCCCGAATCTCCAGTGACTTTTTGGCGTCAAGGCAACCGCGCAGTCCCGCCACGAAACCCACCTTGCGAGGCCTCGTGTCCGGTTCCACACTACCGCCGTTGTTCTCTATAACGCTCGAGCCACAGCGAGTCCTCTATGCCTTTCAATATGTGTGTGTGTGTGTGTGTGTGTACGCGCGCGTGCGCGCGCGAATTTGTTTGTGTGCGGGGTCCTGTCTCTCTCTCTCTCTCTCTCTCTCTCTCTCTGTCTCTCTCACTCTCTCTCTCTCTCTTACACACACACACACACACACACAGAGAATTTTGGCCAAGTCAACCCAATCGTTAGGGGTTGCCACATGCGTGTATATTTAGTCGTCGCCAGTGAGCGTGGCTGCAGTTTTGTGAATGGCTTCCCGCGCTGTTTGCCAGTCAGCTGCACAGAGCCTCATTGACAGCAGGCAGATACACAAAAGCAGCGCCATTGATACCCAGCCCCAGCCGTTACATCCTCATGTAGTTGTGAGAAGGCCTGTGACTCATACTTGATCTGAAGTCACATCTGATGGCCACAGTCATCATTACACAGAGGCACTTGTTGGCCCTTGCCATGTTGTGGATATTGATTCAGTTGTCAACATAAATGAGAACTCGATCTTTCCCCTCTCTCTAACTTTGTATAGTTTTCATTTTGTAATGTCAGATTTGGTATTTTATTCAAAACGCTATCTCCTGGCAGACATTTTGTCAGTTCACCATTGTCATGAACATTAAGGGTTAACACAGAGGTGTGGGTTGGCTCTCACCTTGGTGTCTGGGTCTGGAGGTGCAGTGATTGGAGCATTTTGGGGGCTGATCCTTCTTTTATACCTTTGAATGCCTGTTGTTTTGATCTTTCATTTAATCCCTCTAATGTAGGATGAACTGGGTAATAACAGTATAATAGAGACATTTTATCAAAACATTTTGGCTGTCAGCTGTGGAAAAGCTTGGATGCGAAAAGTCAAAAATGTTAATGTTGTTGGATTGTGTGATCTATGTCATTATATATGGGAAAGATAATATCTATGATACCACATCCCACCACTCATGTACCATGTGTGAAGTGAGAGAGCCCAAAGAAAAAATGAATGTTGCTTCACTGATGGTGTGTGGGAAAGAGATAAAGATAGGGATTAGTCCTACTACAGCTCTACAGAAATATTAACTGGTATTTTTCCATGTCTGCTCCCTGCTCATGTTTCTATTGGTACTGCAGCTTGTTTTCATAAGATGCCATGATATCTATGGTCAGATTACACCATAGTGTGGTAAGAGGGTTGCTCTGATGCCCAATTACTTCAGTGACAGAAGAACCTCAAGTTACCCATTTCAAACACATAAACAACACACATGCGCATGCGTGCACACACACATAGTCAAGCCCCTCCCCCCCAACTCACACACACACACACACACACACACACACAATCACACAAACACAATTACACTCAAGTCCACAAATAATGGAGTTATACAAAATGTAAACAATTTCATGGGGGAAAAAGTTTGTGTGCATGTGTTTGTGTGTGTGCATGCATGTGTGTGTGTGTGTGTGTGCCTCAGTACATGCTGATGTTCTCCTATTGATCCCAGACAATCCTGAGGAGTCATATCAGGAGGAGGCAAATTCCAACATCACCATGATGACAGTCGCCATGGCGTCCGAAGGCCGCCCCCAGCCGGCAGTGACAGAGCACAAAGTCCCACCCCTCCTCAGCAGGCTTGGCGTGGTCAGGAAAGAGAAGAACAGGAAGAGTCAGAGCTACAGAATGGAGTCGGTTGGCGGCGACTTGCACACAGACACACACAACTTCAGCCTGGACACCAAGAGAGAGACGGAGTATGTAAGTGGACTGGTACATGCCTATGTGTGTGTGTGTGTGTGCTGGCATGGGGCTCTGTTGGTGTGTGAGATGTGTGAGATTGGTAGGTTGTTTGTGTATGTGTGTGTGTCAGGGGGGATTGCAGTGGTGCTAAGGTTCAGATTTTTTCAAAAGTAAAGTCAGGTGGTTCCGCAGCCACACCCAGAGGAAACTGGGTAGCCATTGATATTTCCTTCAAATGAAAGGTGTGGGCTTATTAACAAATCCAGAAAATACTAGGGGGGATGAACTTGACCTCAGCTTGTATGCCTATTGTAATAATTACATAATCTTGGCATGGGTATGTAACATTAGTACGTGTGTATGTGTGTGTGTACCTGTTGGGGGGGTGCAGTGTGGGGTTGTCTGCTTCAGTGAGATGGACAGTGCATGTGTATGATGTGTGTGTGGCAGGGCCCATGTCGAAGGGAGATGGAGAGTGTGTTGAAAAGTCTTAAGATCACAAACGTGTTGAACCCAAGAGGCGTTCACATCCCGAATTGCGACCGGAGAGGATTCTACAAGAAAAAACAAGTAAGAGACACATAAGCACACATGTACGCAACAAAAGTAAGGATCTACCTATCTATCTATCTATCTATCTATCTATCTATCTATCTATCTATCTATCTATCTATCTATTTATCTATCTATAAATCCGACAGTGTCTGTGTGTGTGAGCCTGTGTGTGTGTGTGTGTGTGTGCGTGTGTGTGCGTGTGTGCGCGCGTGTGTGTGTGTGTGTGTGTGTGTGTGTGTGTGTGTGTGTGTGTGTGTGTGTGTGTGTATGTTTCCATGTGTGTCTGGTGAATGCCCAAAGAAATGGGGCATGGTGCAACATGAGAATTTACGACCGGAAAATACTAATGCAGTGGAGAGCGTGTGAACCATCTACTGGTGGTGGTGGTGGTGGGGGGTGACGGAGGAAATAGACAGTGTGTAAGGAGAGGGGGAGATCTGGAGAGAGCGGGGGAAAGGTTGGGAGACAGGGAGGAGGAAAAGATTAGGGGGTAGAAAAAAGGAGAAGTAGAAGAAGAAGAAAGAGAGAGAAAGAAAGAAAGAACAAGAGAGAGAGAGCAGGGAGAAAGCCAGAGTGCTGTCCTGGGTGCCCAGGGGCTTTTCCTGTCCTCAAATAATGTAACGTGAGAAGTGTGTGTGTGTGTGTGTCTGTGAGAGAGAGAGAGAGAGAGAGAAAGAGAGAAAGAGAGAGAGAGAGAGTGAGTAGTATATGCCAGCATGTGTGTATATGTGTGTGAGTGTGTGAGTGAGTTGAATATGTGAGCATGATTCTGCAATTTCCCCAGGGTTTGACTATATGAATGTTTGTATGTGCACACGTGGCTCATGTATGTCTTTTGCATGTGTGTGCCTAACAGTGCTCGGATACCTTTAATGTGTATATGTGCATCTAAGGCTGATGTGTGTGTGTGTGTGTGTGTGTGTGTGTGTGTGTGTGTGTGTGTGTGTGTGTGTGTGTGTGTGTGTGTGTGTGTGTGTGTGAGAGAGAGTGTATGTGTGTGTGCGTGTGTGTTTGTGTGTGTATGTGTGTGTGTGTGTGTGTTTGTGTGTATGTGTGTGTCTGGTGGGGGTGCATTTATGTATGTAAGTGCAACCAATGTATGTGTATATCTGTACAGCCGTACCCATTTGTGTGTGTGTGTGTGTGTGTGTGTGTGTGTGTGTGTGTGTGTGTGTGTGTGTGTGTGTGTGTGTGTGTGTGTATGAAAACAGTGGTATGTGTTGTATGTCTGTGCTGTAGTGTGTGTGAGTGTGTGTGCAAGCCATACCTGTGGAGGGCCTGTTCATTTCTATGCTATTTTTAGGCCTGATTATATGAATTGGCTCAGTATCTGAGAGCTATCCAAGCATGAGGGCTCTGGCCTGAACACCCCTCCCCCAGGGCCCTGTCTACACCGGCCCAGGATGAATGCTCCCTCTCTGGCTGCTGCACGAGAACTAAGCCCCTGGCCTGGAGGACATGGGAATCTAACAGGACAAGGATAGTCTTAGTGTGGAGGGTGAGATCCAGAGAAAGTTAGAGGGAGAGAAAGAGAGAGAGATAGAGAGAGAGGGAGAGAGAGAGAAAGTAACAAGAGAAAGTATAAAGAAAGAAAGAAATAACAAGAGTCAGAGAGAGGTTGTGGGGGATTTTAACGATATACACACATAAACAGAGAGAGAGAGAGTGTGTCAACGTACATCAGTGGAGGACATGAGGAAGAGCCAGGAGCAGAGGACAGAGGAGGTGGTTGGAGATGAGGAGGAGTTGATGAAGATGAGGAGGGGAAGGTGGAGATGAGGAGCGGTATGTAGAGATGTGTAGGTGGCGGTGAGCTGCAGCTGCTGTTGTGACTTGTCTCAAGCCACAATAATCACATCACCAAGAGCAGAGAAGGCTTTTCAAAATGATCTGAGAAAAACCTTCCCCCAAACAACACGTTTGCACACACACTCACACACACACACACACACACACACTCACACACACACACACACACACACACACACACAAACACACACATTCCATAGAACTGGCAAGTTTGGAATGGAAGCGAAAGACATCTAGGTCAGCCACAATCATTTTGTTACAGATCCATACTAATACACATGAACAGCATTTCCCCTCTTGCACCCACACACACACACACACACACACACACACACACACACACACACACACACACACACACACACACACACATATGAACACATACTCACCAGGCTGGTCATCATGTTTTCAAGGTCAAGGTACACACACTACTATTTTTATAGAAATGCACACACACACACACACACACACACACACACACACACACACACACACACACACACACACACACACACACACACACACATTCACACTGACCAATGGTATATGCATTTTCAATATTAATCATGCCCTGTCCTATGTAAAATGGTATTTTTTCATTCAGTGTGTGTGTGTGGGTGTGTAGGCTGCATGTTTGTGTTATTGTGTGTTTAGCCTTTTTATGAGTTTGTGTGTGTGTGTGTGTTTGTGTGTGTATGTGTATTTACCCTGTGGCTGCTTTTAATGTCCTTCCGCTTTCCCACTACCTATAAGGGCATCATTATAGAGAGGACTGAGACTCACTGTTACACACACACACATACACAGACACGCGAGCACACACACACACAGACACACACACACACACACACACACACACACACACACACACACACACACACACACACAGACACTGTCGATTGTATACACAACACACTCTTTCTGTCTCTAACACTCACACATGCACATGCAGACCCACACACACGCACACACTGAAACACTGAAACGCTCACCTCATCATTCAGCTATTTGCTAAACCTTGTTCTACAGATGGACCGGTTGGAATAGCCCAAAATAGCTGAAGGGCAAGAAGAAGAGAGAAGAGAGGAGAAGAAGGGTGCTGAAAGGAGAAGAGAGAGGAGAAGAGTTGCATGAGAAAGAACAGACAAGGGAAGAAGACTAGAGAAGAGAAGTAGTGTGCAGAAAGGAGAAGAGAGTTGAGTTGAGTTGAATTTAGAGGGAATGAGAAAGAACAGAGCTTGGACAGGGAAGCACTTTTTAGTTTTCAAGCTCAGAGCAGCGGTTTTAGTCGTACATGTTTGGCTTTTGTAATGGCTACTTTCACACAGGCCAGGCTCATGCTGACAGTCACTGTGAAAGAATCCCTGGAAAGAAACTTTGCCTGGCAAAAGCTTTAATGATTCCCCCCCTCTCTCTCTCTCTCTCTCTCTTATCTTTTTTCGCTCTTTTAACTTCTCTGTAGCCCACTCTGAGAAAGAGAACTGATGTTTTATTGTTCATGGCTCTCTTGCGTTTTGAATGTTTTTTGCCGGTTCTTTCAGGATTCATAAACCAAGCCTTTCTCCTCTTCCTTCCTATTCTTCTAGTGTCTTTCTTTCTCTGCTGGAAAGGAAACTGTAGAGAAGTGAAGGACCCAAAGAAAAAGCTTATATAACTCTGTGTGTGTGTGTGTGTGTGTGTGTGTGTGTGTGTGTGTGTGTGTGTGTGTGTGTGTGTGTGTGTGTGTGTGTGTGTGTGTGTGTGTGTGTGTGTGTGTGTGTGTGTGTGTGTGTGTGTGTGTGTGTGTGTGTGCATCTAAGGTTGTGTTTGTGTATGTGTGCGCGTCTGTGGGTGTTTTTTTTTTTTTTTACCAGTGTAGGATAATTGTCCCCAGATGCATTTAAGTTTGTGCCAGTTGCCTAAAATAGCCCCCAGTCCTATTAAACTTTCATGTGTGTGTGTCTGAGTGTTTTGTGTGTGTGTGTGTGTGTGTGTGTGTGTGTGTGTGTGTGTGTGTGTGTGTGTGTGTGTGTGTGTGTGTGTGTCTGTGTCTCTGTGTGTGTTTAATGCACAGAGCAACTCTAAAATGACCCTTTCTCATTGTAAAGAGTTCTGTGTCCGCACATATATGAATGGACAAACACACTGAAGTATTTTTCATGAACATCTCTTTCTCAATCTCTCCTCCTTACCTGGCAGTTCAGCTTACATCTTTTGAATTCAAATGGATTTATTTACAACTGGAAACTGACCACCTGCTCTTTCTCCCTCTGCCCTGTCTTTCTTCCAATCTGCCCCCTTCAATCAACCCGCCTCCCCTTTCTGTCCATCACTTTCTCTGCAGTGTCGTCCTTCAAAGGGTCGCAGGAGAGGCTACTGCTGGTGTGTGGACAAGTATGGCCAGCGATTGCCCGGATATGATGGCAGAGACCAGGGATCCTCACATTGCTACAACCTGGAAAATAAGTAAAATGTGGCAAGACAATGTGGGAGAGAGAGGGAGGGAGGGGAAGTGTTCTTTCGAGGACTCGGGCTAGATAAACACACACTTTTAGATGTAGTGTGTTTGTGTGTGTGCGTGTATATGTTTTGTGTGTTTGTGTGTGCATGTGTGTACTTGTGTGTGTCCTTTGGGGTTGGATCATGCATAGCTCCTTTACAGGTTAACAGTCCCATGGTGCTAAGTTTTTCCCATGGTGCACTGGTGCTGATATCGGTGAGCTCCTTAGAGCCAGTTGTTGTTGGTGATGTCACGCCGGTCTTTGACTGGTTAGTTTGAAGGAGCTCTCGCCCTCTAAATTGTCTGCCACTTCAGCTCTCCTCCAATCAGGTTGCGTATTTGCTGTTTGTCCTCTGTCGTCGCGATCATCGTTGTTGCGGCAGCCCGTCCCCCTGTAGTGAGCACGCTCCATCTGAGCAGATGCACTAAATGCACTTTTCACGCTGTCCAAGATGGCTTCTGTCACAAAACCGTGAAAAGCTGTCCACGGTGGCCCGCCACACTCCAGGAACTAAAAGGGTTAACATACAAAATGTTCTCTAGAACCTTCACCAGTGAGAAATAGCTTTGTTTTTATTTATTTGATTTATTTATTCTTCACAGGATGGTGATTGAAGTATTTCACTCTCTAAGAGAATAGGGTTGTTGGCATCAAAGAAACTTTGAAAAGAACTGGCTTAGAACCATGTCATGTAGTTTCATGTATAGAACCCTTTTTTGGAACTTAATGGTTGTCAGCTATATACCAGTTTTCAACTCTGAAATACTGTTGTCAGCTCCAAAATCCCTTTTGCTAAGAAATGTACCTTGTGTGGAAAAGGTTTTGTGTAAGATGTGATGTTTTTGGAGAACATATGAAGAACTCTGGAGGGTTCTAGGTGTCACCTTTTTTCTAAGAGTGGTGGTAGACGTACAGAAAACACACCGGAAGCCGCATAAAGAAGCTTTTAGTCAGACAGGACAGCATCATCCAGAACACTTCTCAGCAGACAACATGGAGGTCATGTCATTTCTTTTGCAACAACTACACCAGCGTCCTAAGCATGTTAAGGACACTGGCTAATGTTTTTTACCTAAAGAGAGTCTCTTGTCCCAAACATGGCAGTTCTTTACAATAATCTGATAAAAAAATGTTATCGCCGTATTCAACATAGGGACTTGCAATACAAGTTGCTGGCTCTGTGTTTTCAAAGGAAGCAATGTCACATTGGGTGTATTTCCAATCGGGGGCCATCAGAAGCCTTCTGATGCTCAGTCCAGTGTCAAGCTGAATGAACGAGAACTGAATGGGGTATCAGAGAAAGAAAAGGCACCTCTGTCCTGACAAAAAAAAGAGCCAGCTCCTTGTTGTGATAAACCAGAGCGCCAGAGCATCCATGACTTCATAAAAAAAAAGATCAGCCCTGATGTGATACGTTTGCCATCTGAGGCTAGACACTCTCAGTAGTGGGACATGTGCTCTTAATGGGAATGGAGGAATATCCACTTCATGGCTATGCAGACTCTGCTTGCCTTAACAAGACCAGAGGGGTCTTTTGCCTTTAATTGTGGTGATGCTGGAATTAGAGTTTGAAGTAGACTGGCCAAAAAACACCACATCACTCTCCGTGCCTCATGGCTTTCAGTCGTGCATATGCACACACACACACACACACATACAAGTACAGATGCGCATACACACATGCACAAGCAAATTCGCACCCTTTTGTCCTTGAATCCTTCATGGGACATGTGGACGTCAGGCCCTATCTTTTATTAGTGCTCTACACCTGATTTCCTGATAGAAGACTTGAAAATGGAGGGAACCAATGAGAACGCTGCCCAGTAGCTCAGGAGCATGCAGTTTGCCAACCTGCAATCACCAACCCTAACCTCCCATCCACCCATCGACCCCCCCCCCCTCCCACTAAAAACAAACAAGCAAGCATAAAGCAGACTTAAGAAAAAATCTCTGGTGCTGACATTTTCTTAGTTGGGTTGGTTTTGGGAGAAAATCCTAAGTGTCTGATCATTGGCCCTCCAATATCTGTGAGTTTGTCCTTTTTAAAGTGAATACATATATATTTTCTTCCAGAGGGGATGCGCGTGCATTGCTTCAGGAGACAGAAAAGTTATTTATGTCAGAAAAGTATATAAGCTGATCCAAACTTCACATTTTTTTTTCTTAAATAAATATATATTCAATGGCATGTTTGTTGCACAGCTGCATTCAGTAGCTTAAGGTCAGTGTATTTTCGGGGGACTATAATCACTAAAGAATGTCTTTGAAATATTTTTATTTATCAACATTGAGCATAGTCTTTCACTTTTTTAATGGACATCTGATCTTGGAACAGCTGTGTGGTTATGCATCATCAAGCTGCTTCCTCTTTTAGCTTAAGCTAAGTGAAGTGCTTTCTGGTGCTACCTTTAGTTAAGTCATGCAGCGCTAAAGCTTCATCAAAGTGAAGGCATTTGCTGAACCTAATCTTAGCTGGTCAGAAGTTGATTCACAGAATAAGCTAATCTGAAGCTATGGAAATGTAGAATAAATGTAGCTGAGCTCTGAAGACTTGCGGACGCTAAATTCAGCTAACGCGTCTTCATGACAACTTCTCTTGTACAAAGTGCTTTACAAATTTACTTTACTTGATTAAGAATATACTGAGGTAGGCTGAAATAATCTGTGCTTAAAACTAAGCTTAGGTGCATGTGAAAATAAAATAAAAAAAAGTGGAAAAACATCAGCATGGCCAAAGCTGTGCCAGGTGTTAGTGTCGCTAGAGCCAAAATGTACACTAAACTAAGCTTACTTTAAAGCTTACACTGAGCTTAGTGAAGCTGTCCTAGCCCACGTCTCTCTATTGTGCAATGCCAGGATCTGTTCAGTCACGGGTAATGGTGTGTTCTTTTGTTTTGTCATCATTTGAAAGATTTTAATTCTATGAAAGCTTTTCATTGTACTAAAGTAGAAATTACACATACTGTTTTCTTTGAAAGAAGAAATGTACTTGTTGAAATATAATTTGTATTTAATGTCTTTTTTTTTAATAAATAAAAACAGACTATTTTAATTTATGTAATAGTTTGAGTGTTGTTTTTTGAACGATGCATGCCATGTTACCTGATGTAACATTCATCTGACTGGAGGATATGTGTTGAGGAGATAACAAAATAAATCATTTTTAAAACTTTTATATCGTAAGAGAAAACCGTTAACTGAATTAAAAACCCATTAGTGTACAATATAGAGATGGTGAAACAGTAAACAGTAACTCCAACTAAAATCTTGTATCAGTATTAGAAGTTATGATTTAGATTCACTTCAACTGTAAACTGGTAATTTAATAATCTATTAATCATTTAAAAACACAAACTTAGCAGACTGACAGATCTTGAAATTCCAATGCTATTGGTTTTGCTATGCTTTGAATATTAGATCATAATGAGCTGGTAATAATTAATTAATTATGGTACTAGAAAGGCTGGGAGCATGCAGCATATTTGTGTGTGTGTGCGTGTGTGTGTGTGTGTGTGTGTGTGTGTATGCGTGCGTGTTTGTGTGTGTGTGTGTGTGCGTGTTTGTGTGTGTGTGTGTGTGCGTGTGTGTGTGTGTGTGTGTATGTGTGTGTGTTTGTGTGTGTGCGTGTGCGTGTGCGTGTGTGCGTGTGCATGTGTGTGTTTGTATGTGTGTGTGTGCGTGTGTGCGTGTGTGTGCGTGTGCTGGAGTGGATATGGAATTCCAGTGCCCAACCAGTGCAAATACAGTGTGGGTGGAACACACTGGTGAGAGCGGAGCCCAGCCCCCTCAAATACCACGCTAAAGTTAGCCTGGGACTCCATCTCTGAGATTACCACGATAAGAACACACACACACACACACTGCCTAAATATACCCTTTTAAATAGGCCAGGGCATTATCAAAATTTCAAATGCATTGTATATTATCTTGGTAT
Source organism: Clupea harengus (assembly GCF_900700415.2). Classification (NCBI taxonomy): domain Eukaryota; kingdom Metazoa; phylum Chordata; class Actinopteri; order Clupeiformes; family Clupeidae; genus Clupea; species Clupea harengus. The sequence continues at coordinate 9,533,020 of NC_045161.1, read as the reverse complement.
ATGCATGTATGTATGTATGCACGTTTGTATCTATGCATGTATGTATTTTTGATGTATGTATGTGGCCTACATATTAATATTACTATATTTAATGTTTGTGCTATGTGTGATGCGTGGGGCTTTAATATATACCTGTACTATTCACAGCACGTTAAATAACAATCTTAGGGTTAGGGTTATTTTTCCTGGGGTTATATGATGTAGACTTAGGGTTAGGGTAGGTGGTAAAGTTTGAGTCTGCATTGATAAAATGAAAGCAATCCTTGTCTGACTACTCCGCCTGTCTCCAATGGCTTCTCATTTACTTGGTCAAAAGTTTCTCACCTGATTGCAGATCAGGTACACATACATTCATTCCAGTGAGACAAAGCTGTTTTGCCTCTACTCTTTCATGAAAGTCAGCACTACATTTGAATGTAATGTGAGGGATTTGTGTGTGTGTGTGTGTGTGTGTGTGTGTGTGTCCACCCGTCTGTGCTGGAAAAGAGCATGTTCAAGCACGACCCTATCATGTGAAATACGTGAAAAGGCTCAATTACTTTCCTCCGAGAAAAAGCTTACCAGCCTCAAGTTCTCTAAACCAGTTTTATGTGAGGGGTCACGTGCAAGTATCATTAATCTCCTGCTAAATTCCCCACAATAGTTAATGTTAAGGCTCCCGTAAAAAAAACATTTAGCTCAAGACTGTTATCTGATTAAATATTTTATTAAATATATAGATATGTTTATGCCAAAAGAAATTACAAAATAGTAGTATACAGTATACATGAATGAACAGTCCTTTGGAATTCAAGAAACTGACATTAAGATAGACTCGCACTTAAACCACATGAACAATACATTCAAAACTAAACACACATTCTCTTCTTCTATGCATACACACAGAGAGACACAGACACACAAACACTCAGACATATCGCATGCATATCTTGATACTATGAGGTAGTTCAAACATTCAGACCTGACCCAGGATCTGGGAGTTAGTGTGATGTCACCCCCAGACTCCTGCCTTTATCCACAATGCAGCTGTTCTCAGGTCAGTCATGCCCTCTCCTATTTAAGGTGAAGGCAACCAGAGTAGGAGTACATGTGCTGGATAGTTTCCCCCAAACACACATACATATCAGTGCCACAAACCAAATCAGTCAGTGCACAAAAACAAATCCAATAAAACAAGTACACAACAGAAACAGCAAAATAACAGTAAACCGCCGCCCAAATGCGACATGCAGTGTATTTGTGTGAGCGTGTGTGAGAGAGAGAGGAAGATCAGAGAAGTTTGGTCACAGTGATTCCTCTACCCCCTCACACACCTCAAAACATAACAAACATACCATAATAATAATAATAATAATAATAACAATTACAAAACATAAAATAAAAAATTACAATATGGCAAGATGTTAAAAATATCCAATATCAGTACGAATACACAGGGCTGAAAATAAATAAGATTATATAGTGCATGTAAATACATAGAAATATCATAGTTTTCCCTTCATGGAAAAAAAAAATAGATTTCTTTTCTTTCAGTGGAACATGTTACCCACGATAACAGCGCATGTACCTGAATTACAGACCCCCATAATGTAGACAATAAATAAGGCTTTTAAAAGAAAGACGTCAGTAGTGATGCATGATAGAAGGGTGTGCATCATTGATTCTGCTCCAGAGGGCACTCGGAATCTTCCGGAAGGTCGCTACTCCCAAAAATCCTCTTTCCGGTCCAGGGTGACACACACCAGCACGTCCCCCTCGTACCGTCCAGTGATGACTCACACTGCAAGGTAACACAGACCAGTCAGATCCCAAACATACAGATACACTAGTCCCTAAACCTCTACATCCTTTTCTTTTAGAAAGAACACAAACACACACACTTCCCTAACGCACAAATGGGTGGTTACACACAAGTCCAAAATTCCAGTTCAGTCATGCTACACCAAAGCAGAGAACGATGAGACTAACTGGGTGTGTATATGCGTGTCTGAGTGTCTGTGTGTGTGTGTACGTACGTATGTGTGTGCACGTGTTTCCAATTGTAAAGAGAGATTAAGCTGAACAAACGCCCTATAACTGAGCCTACACAAAACAGAGCTGCACTCCTGTTCTTTGGCTAACACACAGGAACTGGCAAGAACTGAGCCAAACACACAGAAACAGACACAAACACTGCCAAACACACTTGCATACCCACACAAATACATACATACACAAACACACAGCTGAGGGAGAAAGTAAGTTCAGATGTATACCTGTTTGGCTTTGTAGCGTCCCTGTTTTTCACAGTTAGGTAGATAAAATCGGGTGAGCTTGTCCCCCAACTTCTGCTGGGACTTGGAGATCTTCTCAAGTGCTGTTTGTAATTCCACATGACACGGGCCCTTTAAAGGAGAAAGAAATAGGAATTTTAAAACCATGAAACACTGCAGACATTTCAGGAGTTCATTTTACTTTTATCTCTTTATTTCTAGAAAGAGGTAACGACGACACCTACACTAGTGTCTCTCATACTTGTGGCGCCCCTATCAACAGGAGCTGCATTATGTATTTCCAAGAGGTGCCTGAAGGCCTGCGGGCTTTTTCTCATGACAGGCTAACTCACGAGCATATCCTTCCGAAGGCATGCGAGCCCCCCCTGCTGGTAACTCGCAGACACGCCCCTAAGCAATCACGGAGTCGTTTTACCTCTCACCTTTTCTAGTATGTGAAACATCACCATTCTTCAAGGGAGTTTAAATTAAAGGTATTACGGCCGCTGGTCATATAATCTCAAAAGCTGATACAAGACAACGCCTCCCACGATCATCACATAAACAGCCCCATATATACACAGCCCCATATATTCACACACACAAGCACAAATCCTTCTCACCTGCTCGACTAGTTTCCTTATAATGGCGTTCACTTTGGCTTTCATACTCTCTTGCGCTTCGGCAGCCAGCCGTGGGTCGATAGGCTTTCCGTGGCCGGAAAGGAAAAGGGGGTTGCCAGTTTCTGACACCACTGGCCCGTCTGTCTCACTTGGATCTGAAAAAAGAACAAAAATAAACGTATGGAAATACTTCATATGAAGAGAGCTTAATCTGTTTAGAAGAAGCCGTCGATGCCTTTCAATGATAGGCTACCGTACAATTAACTTCCGATAAACCCGCCTGCAATATGAGGGAAACATACCAGCAGTCTGTGGCTCCTGGCTACGTGCAGTGTTTTCGGTGCAGATGCCCTGTCCTCGGCTGAGCGCATGAAGAGGCCGGCTCTCGCCTGGCTTCGGGAGGCAGCGATAACCAGACCCGCAGGGCGCTGTGTAGAAACCGCACGAGTCTCCTGTCTTCAATGCGCACGCCATGCAGCAACCGCAGCCCGGCTCGCGGAGAACCTCCTCACAACTGGGATCCACTGCAGGGCACGAGGCCAGTCGCTCCTGTGAGCACGGGGCGCAGCGGATCGGCTCCTGTGCCGCTGCAACAGGCGAGCCCCGGACCCCCTGGGACAAGAGCAGCGTGCTCAGAGCTGCCATAACGAAAATCTCTATATTCAACCGACTCATCCCTGTGACTCGATTTGACCAAGATAAAATTAATCAATAAATAGAATCGATATAACGCTTTAAGTAACACCGACGCCTGTCGTTTCTCTGGTGATTGCTGCTTTTGGAAGAGATTACTGATCCTCCTCCACTCGCGAGCCGGTTTTTATGCGGTGGCTTTCGCTGGCTCGGTGCCTGTAAATGTTTGACGCGCGTGGGCGACATCATGAATGAGTTTTTTTTCTCGTGCTTTGCCTGAAAGAAGGTGTGGGGATCCCGGGGGCTTCTGATTGGCCCACCTCAATGTCCGGTCAAAGAGCCATGTTTTGAATACAACGCGCAAAACACGTCAATGTTTATTTTGGAACGACTAGTCCAAGTCTTCAGAGGCGTTTGATGTGTTTGTGTGAGCGTCCAAACACAATGTTTTAGGGAGGCAGTGTATGTAGTCACATGTCATCTATTTATGGGTCTCCTATACATATCACCATTGTATCGCGCGCATACACGAGGAAAGTTTCCAT
>NC_045161.1:9493967-9523967 GCF_900700415.2 Clupea harengus | reverse complement strand
GGGGACATAACACTTCCCAAAAGGTGCAATATGTAGTTGTTGTTATAGTATATAACACTATAACTAATAGTGTATACAGAGTTTCCAAGTTTCCTGCCCATGCTATATTTGTAGTCTCTTTTAAGCCATTAATGGTAGTTTTAACATGCTACACTTGCCTTTGACTAAATCATACTAAAACACCTGAAAGAAGGCATATAGAATACAAAAATACACAGAGATGCTGGAAAATGTGTCCTTTTCATGCATGTCATTAGGAGACATCTAGAAACCTTTTTGTTTTTGCTATCAAAAACTACATAGTGCACCTTTGTAACATGTACACATTTAATTTCATCTCGCTATCTTTGACTGTACTGACACACTGCTGTATGTATGTGTGTTAGTGTGTGCGTATGTGTGTGTGAGTCTATGTGAGTGGACATGGGTGTTTGTGTGGATTAAGGTATTGTTGGTTGTGTGTGCTTCTCTCTGTCTCTGTTCTTTGATTCCCAAAGATGTCAGTCTGAAGGCCTCACCATAAACCAATACTCACCACTCCACTGAAATACACTGTATCTGCCCACATAACAAAAGCAGCTCAGTCTTAACACTTCCACATACGTGTAGCCATTCATGCATATTCAACACAAATCCATAGTTATCAAAAGTCATATTCAGATATGTTGGAAGTTTTAAAAAGCATCAACACTGGAATAATTAGCTAAAATGACACGATTGTGCTGCCTCTTTAGAGCAGAAGGGCCCCGCGCTCGAAAGTCACATACACATACATCCACTTACACCTGCGCATGCATGCACAAACAAACACACACACACACACACACACACACACACACACACACACACACACACACACATACACACACACACAAATACAGCATTTCAGTTTGACTGATATGTCACACCTGCTTGGATTGACTTTCACCACAGCAAGATCAATACGGAAGATTCAAGTGTTGTTTGGACTAAGGCATGCAGATGTGCATGCACGCAACAACGCAACCACGCACGTCTCTAACAAATCAAGGCCATTTCTTCCTCCTCTCCCTCTGTGTGGCTCTGTGTCTTCATGCCACTCATCTCATTCGCATTCTCATTCCCATGTTACGGAATGAGATCTGCACATCTGTCACCATGGAGACCAGTCTTTGTGTCAATCAAACCTCCATTGCCACCGAGACAGCAGCAGAGGGCAGATAGAGGATGGCGCTGTTGGAGGTGGCTGTGCTGCCAGTGTGAGTGTGTGTGTGCATGTGTGTTCTTAGTGAGTAGCTGCTGGCTGTCCGCACACACAGGCTGGACCTGTGCTCGTCACCATGGGAACTAGGCTGAGCCACGCCTCTGCAGCTTTGAGCCCGCCCCTCCAGGAAGTAGGTGAGCATTTCTCCTTTGCCCTTCACTGTGACTTTGCCTCGGCACATAAACTCGTAGTGACCCTGCAGCAGCCGGAACACGTCCTCCGTCACCTGCGGGTCAAAGGTTTGTTTAAGGCATTACGTCACTTATTTCATTACGTCACTTATTTCAGATTCCACAAGTGTACAGGTGTGTGTGTGTGTGTGTGTGTGTGTGTGTGTGTGAGAGAAAAAGAGGGTCATCTGCTGTGTGCTATCACGCATGTCACAGAAGTGTTTTCATGTGTGGGCGTATGTTTGTGTAAGTTACCTGTACTTTGCCCGGAAGTCCTGTGGTGTCCATTCTGCTTGCCACATTAACCGTGTTTCCCCAGATGTCATATTGAGGACGCCTTGCCCCAATCACCCCGGCAACGACTGGCCCCACATTAATCCCTGAATGCATGGATATATTCATCAATGAATCATTCAGCCTACCCATCTAGTTGTCCAATCACCTAGTCTTCATACAGTCCTTGCCACAAACTCATCACTTCTTGAAACAAGCATATAAACATATAAGAGTACATTTGTGGGAGATATCTTTGTGGTATTCAGTGGTATCTTTGTGTCTCCTCAAAGTATGCCACATCCAGTGGTTCAAAGGAATAGAAAAAGAAAATGTTTCCTTTTTTCCCAGAATGTACTTTAATTGTTGTGAACTTCCTGTGTACATTAGACTGCGGTGGACTTCAACATGGAATCATAACAAGTGTTGACATAACAGTGACTTGGCAAAGATTCAGGGCATCTTGAAACACCCTTCTCAGTAAGCTATACAGGTCTTTGATCAACAGCTCTTTTAGGAAGAAAGATAAAAAAAAGACTGGATACTATTATATCATTATTATACAGTATATATTTATATTATATACTATTATTACTACTACTACTACTGTAAGTTAAGTCCCAAATGACATAATAATGCAATCCAAATTACTTTCAAATGAATATACAAAAACAAACAACATTGTGGTTATCTATTTTCAGAACAGGCTGAGCCCCTGCAAAAAATGTTACACATGTAAAGTAAAGTATATCACCAAAATACAACAGATTCTAAAATAGCTAGCTTTTATCAGTGCTAACTGTGTTGTTGTTGTTGGTGTTTTACATACAAATCACTGAGATGTCTGTCGCTAGTTAGCTTGCTAGTTTCTGCCATCTCCTCTTTGAATTTAGGATTTTGTTGCTTTACTCAGGGTGGTCACCCTTTAGGTCTTTTCAAAATAAAATGTACCTGCACCTACACCATTACTATTAACAAATCATCATCATAATAAAAAAAACAGTCACTACAGCTATTAGATTTGAATGAAACTGATGTCCTTAATCAGTGGTTGTCAGCGAGAGGGCTGGGACCCACAAGGGGGCCTCAGGGAGTTGCAAGGGGGGCCTTGAGATAATAGGAAATTAAACAATAAGCCTAATTTGAAATTGTGACATTTTTACAGTAAGCTTTCAAAATCTCGACTCAAACTCATTTTTTATTTAAAATGAGTTCAGAATGAGTCATGAAACATTTGGCATTCGTGTGTTGTGTTTTAAGTGAGTTCTGGCACCTATCAACACACATGGATGTATTGATAAATGAGGCCCATTACAGGCTTCAATTACACAACCTTAAAACCAAACGAATTATTCTACCAACATACATAAAACAAGGAAGTTAATGTCACACAACAATAGCCTTTTTACTATCTGTGGGTGTATGGGAAATGAGAAACGGGAAATGAAGCATTCCGCCTGGGATACTTGAGGATTACTGGAATGGCAAAAGTTGTTTTGGAATGTCTTTATGAGGTCAAATGGAATAAGCTTGACTAACTGCACTGGACTTTGGAGTGTGTCCAGATGGAGTTGCAAAAATGACAGGCAGACAGGTTATCACATCTCTTGTGGGTGGGTGGTGGTGTGTGTGTGTGTGTGTGGGGGGGGGGGGGTCGGAAGAAAATCTTTGGACACAGGGGGGCCATGGGGGCAAACACAAGCATGCACACATACACACAGAAACACACACGCACACAAGTATAAAGGCTTTACACATACTGACCTACTCGAAGAACAAACTCATTGTAGGACTGGTAGTTTATAGCCTCTAGCACGTCAAACATCTCCATGACGAAATCAGCCACCATGCACAGATGATCTGAGATGCTTTTCTTCACCTGCCAATCAAGTGTGCATCAGAGCACTTTACCACAGAGCAATTACTTCCAACATTCAATTACTGAATGAGCAACACCAATGAAACGCAGTGTGTGTGTGTGTGTGTGTGTGTGTGTGTGTTGGGAGAAGGAGGGTGGGGAGGGAAAGACTTCATCTGGTGATGAATGATGTGGACAAAGAAAAGACTATGAATACAGCGCTAAAATATGTGGTGATCTTACTTAGGCCGCAGGCATTTTAGTAGGTATTAAAAAAAATCACACAAACACATACGTATACCCGCGCATGCACACACACATGCGCGCACAGACACGCAAACACACGCAAACACACACACATACACGCACACACACACACACACGCACTCACACACACACCTGTGAGTCTGTGGTGGGTACAAGCCCCACTGCTGCCATGTATGTGCTGCCAATGGTCTTTATCTTCTCAATGTCCTTATAGCATTCTTTCTCCATCAGCTGAAGAGAAGAGAGTAAGAAAGAAAGAAACAGGCCTGAATAACAAGCGAAAGATACAATAAGGAATGTGAGTGAGGGTTTGTCAACACGCACAATACGAACAGAGGGGATTATAAATACAGATGTGCAGCAGTGCCAGAAGAACAACAGATATTTGGGGATAACAATACTAAGGGTATGATAGAGGGATGAGATCGACAGATGAAGGCGAGAAACAGAAGGATGGGCTGAAAGGGACGAGAGAAACAGAGGGACGAGATGACCTCATCGAAGTCAGCAATGATCTCATTGAGGAGGCGTAGGCACTCCACGCCCATGTTGTTGCCATCCAGCTCCATGTAGAAGTCATTGAAGTTGGGGATGGAGGCGAACAGCACCCCCACCTGAGCATAGGACTGGTAGTACAGGTCCTGTAATCACACACAAAACAGACACACACACACACACACACACACACACACACACACACACACACACACACACACACACACACACACCTGTGAGCCCACTGCTGCCAATAGCTTTGTCTTTTCTATGTCTCTATAAGCAGAACCACAGTCAAGTCTATCTATGCCTTAATCCAAAGTATCACAGGCCTATTTGGCAGTCCTGTGTTGCATTGCGAGGGACTCGTGACGTTATTCTTCTCAGTGCTTTTAGAGCTCCCAGGTATTTCTTCTGATACGTCTCTTATATGTGGTATGACAGACTGAGAAAGGACTAGATTCACTTTGAGTATGTATATGTGCACGTGTGAGTGTGTGTGTATATGTGTGAGTGTCTGTGTGTGTGTGTGTGTGTGTGTGTGTGTGTGTGTGTGTGTGTGTGTGTGTGTGTATGTGTGCGCATGTGTGTGTGTGTGTGTGTGAGAGTGCGTGTGCACGTGTGAGTGTGTGTGTGAGTGTGTGTGTGTGTGTGTGTGTGTGTGTGTGTGAGTATGTGTGTGTGTGTGTGTGTGTGTGTGTGTGTGTGTGTGTGTGTGTGTGTGTGTGTGTATATGTGTGCGCATGTCGTTCCCTTGCCACAGACAGGGAGACTGAGAATGCTGATGGGAATGTTTCCTTTTCTCAAATATGTATTGTGTGCGTATTGATGTCACAAAACAGGCTATTCATTTTATGTGAAGTCGTAGCCAAATAGGAACATTGTGAATATTCTTCACTGCTACTGTATAAGTGTGTGTGTGTGTGTGTGTGTGTGTGTGTGTGTGTGTGTGTGTGCATGTGTGTGTGTATGTGTGTGTGTTTCAGGCCGGACAGACATGCCTTCCCCTTCCCACTATTTACTAAACAATCCCACACTTGGCTGAGGATGTACATTTCCTGGTGTGCTGTTTCCAGGATGTTTGATGACATCATTTCCTTGGGAAAAAAACACGAACAGGAAAACCTGTGGCACTACACAGTGTCCAGCGTTCAGAGCATTAGCACTGGAGCGCTTGTGCAAGCGTCAGCAGCATCTGTTGCCGTCACAGGATGTACGCCAGCAAGTAGCAGTGGGATCAATAGTGTTCATTAGCAACAGTGTTAGCGGTAAACTGGAGTTACAGATGCTATATATCCACCAGTGTTAGTGGTGAACACTAGAGTGAGTTACACATGATATATATCCAACAGTGTTAGTGGTGAACACTGGAGTGAGTTACACATGATATATATCCACCAGTGTTCGTGGTGAACACTGGAGTTACACATGATATATATCCAACAGTGTTAGTGGTGAACACTGGAGTTACACGTGATATATATCCAACAGCGTTAGTGGTGAACACTGGAGTTACAGATGCTATACATCCACCAGTAGCAGCTGTAATGTGGTGCTTGTTATTGTTAGATGGACATCCAGGTAGTGCATTTGTTTTTTTTTCTTTGTTGTACAGATCAGCAGTGTATCACACTGTGTCACTGTCACTGCCACAGAGAGAGGGGGATGATGATGCTGTATAAAGCTGACACTTGGAGTGGGTGTAGCAGGTGGTTGCCGTGGTGACTGACCATGTTCCGAGGGTTGGAAAGCAGGAAGTGCTGTGCAACGTGAGCAGGTAAGAGGTTGAACAGGATCCTTTTGTTGTCCAGTTTCACCTTCTCCATGTCATCCCTCTCTTCCTCTGCCTGGAATGCACAACAGACAGACACACACACAAGGAGTGTGTTCACATACAATTACATAGGCTACACACACACACACACACACAACACTCACTCAAGAACTCAGGTCAGTGGATGCACACACAATGTATCCTCCAAAATAAGGTCCATTATCAATCGCTGTGATGCTGTTCGATTCTTAGGTTCACTCAAATGCAGCTTTCTTTGCCCACCAGCAGAGGGCAATAAAGAAGAGGAATATGCTGGTGAGTGGACGTTACATCGGTACATACTTACTAACTCAAATCATCACAGACCCATACTACACACACAATTACACACATACTCTCTCTCTCTCTCTGTCACTCACATTATAGAGAGGACCGAGACTCACTTTTACACACACACACAAACACACACACACACACACCTGTGTAGCCCAGAGAAAGTCCAGTCTTAGTTTCAGGTCCAGTTGCCGGCAGTGAAGGGCCAGGGCTCCAAAGAACAGCAGCATGGCCAACAGAGAGTCAAAGCCACGGCCCTGCAACAAACCACTACATGGAAATTCACACACACACACACACACACACACACACACACACACACACACACACACACACACACACACACGCACACACAAATAGACAGTTATGCAAACACACACACATGCATAAATGTAATGGATATTGAACTGAAACACATTTCTCAGTCATCACCACCGTTCTGTAACCAAGGACACCATTAAGCAGAAACACCCAACCCAACGGAATTGAGTGTTCACTCCAAGTCATCAGTCCATCCTAAACCAAGTAATAGAGCCATTGTTTGCCTGAACAGCCTCTGGGACCACTCACCCAATGGCAAAGCGGTAGCTGCTGGTTTCCATGATGACCAGGTAGAGACTGCCAAGGAGCAAGAGCAGGAGCATCTTGGGAAGCGATGACACGCGCAGGAAGAGTGTGATGCTGAGCGGAGCGCAAACACACGACAGCAGAGCGTACTGAGCACGCTCACACACAGTGCACATGTGTGTAGCGTTGCCCACGACAACCATCACCATAGAGGCACTGGAGTTGTCTTCCCATGACCACGGCAGACTGGTGGCCTGTGGAAACCCATGACTGGTGATACACATGCACACACACACACACACACACACACACGAACACGCACACGCACACGCACACGCACACGCACACGCACACACGCACACAAACACACACACAGGGAACAGAAGAGATACACACACACACCCACAAACAAACACACATTTACACATAGCACAAAACAGACTCACAACGACACATGGGACATACGCACACACCCACAGACAAACACGTACACGCACGCACACACACACACACACACTCAAACATGCATCCATCACTGCAAATAAATACACAGAAACACATACATAAACACACAAATACACAAAATGTACAAACACAGACCCGGACAAAACACAGACAAAACATACATACATGTGCATGTATGGCCTCCACACACCAGCTAACTCACCACACAGCTCTGGGTCATGGAGTAGGTGAGCAGCACCAGAAACACACACAGAACTGTGCGAATGCGCAGAGTAAGACAACCTGGGGCACACTAAAAAGACAGCAAAAGAAAGTGATACCATAGACAGACAGAAAGAGAGAGAAAGAAAGAAAGAAAGAAAGAGAGAAAGAAAGACAGAGAGAAAGAAAGAAAGAAAGAAAGAAAAAGTGAGTTTAGTGAGAGTTGAAGATTGAGAGAGGGAGAAGACATGGGTATGATTATGGGAGAAGTACAGGGACATCATTCCTGAAATTGATGTCTTCTGTTAAACGTCTGTATTTACATTAAATCACACATACTGTAATACAGAGCGAATGAGTGAGAGAGTCACATGGAGTTATGTGTGAAGCTAAAAGAAATGTTGTGGCTTAATGAGAGAGAGAAAAAAGACGGAAAGAAACACAACGGTGAGCGACAGAAAGAGACAGAAAAGAGAGAGAAAGAGAGATAGAGAGAAAATAAGATGAGAGAGAGCCAGAGAGAGGAGCTAGAGAGTGAGAGTAATTGTGTGTGTGTGTGTGTGTGTGTGTGTGTGTGTGTGTGTGTGTGGAGCGGCTCATTAGTGTACGTACACTAGTGTGGGTGTGTTACCTGTATGTTTGTGATGTGGAGGTACATGACGCAGGACGAGTGGAAACAGATGCTTAGAACCAGCAGCACCACCACAAGCAGCAGCCTCCTGCACAGAGAGGGAGCAACCACAGATAGTTCAACAGAATCCCACACATCAGGACTGTGTGTGTGTGTGTGTGTGTGTGTGTGTGTGTGTGTGTGTGTGTGTGTGTGTGCACATACCCTGGGATAATGAGAAGGTAGATGAGGCCAAACAGAGCGGAGAGGATCAGAGAGAGGACCACAGCACTGATGAAATGATCATCGCACACTTTCTGGTACTGAGAGCGAGCGGGGAAAAAAGAGATGAGGGGAGGTGGGTAGAAGTGGGGGAGGAAAAGAGGAAAAGAGAGAGAGAGAGAGAACATATCAGAAGCTTACTGCAGGCACAAGACAACAAAACTCAAAGCTCAGTTTGATCTCCCACTACGAGCAGCAGCTGTGTGTTGTGGGGGCCATACCATCACACATACACCACACACTCATTTATTTTACCGGGTCAGTTTATCGCCAAATGGGGCTGATCAAAGACTTGTCTCAAAGCACACACACACACACACACACACACACACAGACACACATACACACACACGGGCACACATAAAAAATAGTAATGAGATGACTGGTCAATGTCTTCCTCATCAGCAGGGTCTGTGTTTAATGGTGCACCTATAATGTGACTTCCAAGAGTTAGCACAATTAGGGTGTTCTCTGGCACACTGCAGAGCCGCTAATGATGTTAACAGCTGGTAGGCAGAAATCCACTTTCCCTAAAATGGCACAAACTGTGTTCCATGATAAGGAGTGCAAGGCAGTGGTCTACACGAAGGCAAGTTTCACAGCTTTATATTTAACTGGTAAATCCACAGCATAAGTCAGTGCAACTCTAACTCTAAGAAGGTTTAATTTAACAATTTACATACCATTTCATCCCATTTTACAGGATGTTAGATTTACTCATGATAGTGTAGCACTGATCTTCAATGAACTCTCCAGTGTAACTCAGTCACTTATTTCACTTTGAATTGGCTCTGCAATAGGTTCATAATTGTTGACCCCTTTTTAGTTCTGACAACTATTCAGTAGTGTGATTTTGACACTGTAGGAATGATCCTACCAAATCCCTGCCATTTGTGATGACACCTGATACACAAACACAGAAGTGCTGTGATTACTCTCTCAGACACTTCACACTCTATGTGTAGCTATCTGAACAGGTTTATGATGCATCGTGTGGTGCCATGGCACACTGTGTGGCAAATTCCTGTGAGGGTTTCTGTAATACTTGAACCGAAGGGGTATAAAGGATACACACAGTCACCGGAATACAGCTATGACCATATTCATGATAACTAGATTATGACCAAATGTGCCAGAAAAGCTGGGTTCTGGATGCATTTGAACGCATTTAAACACACTCACTCCTTTCTCTCTCTTCTTGTCTTTATAGGAGAGTGTGACATAGTGCAGGTGTGCGTGTGTGTCTGTCTCGCGGGCCTCGATCAGCCGGCTGATGTATCGGTTCACGCGTGTTTCTGGAGAGTTCTGCACCACGCCCATTGAAAACGACGTCCGGCTGCGCACTTTCTCAGTACGCAAGGCTCGTCTCTGAAACACACAGACGCATACTTTAGCGGTGATGGCGCAGTGTGAGGAAACATATCTGATTTCTAATCTCAGTAAAACGAACAGACAATATATATCCCCAGAAAAAAACTTGCACAAATATTAACTATTTTCTTTTTCAGTCAATTGACTGTTTATGAAAATGATTCCCCCTTGCTAATGACAGAAGCCATTTTTTTTGTTTAATCCTTTGCACATAAATATATATTCACAGACACATTTGCAAATCCTTTCACATGCACTCATAGAAATATGTAATCACACACACACCTTATCGTCGTCATCACAGGTGAGAACGTTGGAGAAGGGGATCTCGGCCTTGAACATCTTTCTGCAGTGCATGAGTTGCACCAGCAGACAGCAGACAGTCTTGAAACGCATGCGCTTGGCCGGCTTAATGTCCGACAGGATTAGCCCCGGGAAAATCTGAGAGAAAATGGCAGGATAAGTAGAAGAGAGACAGAGAGGAGGAGAGAGGGAAAGAAGGACAGATAAAGAAAGGAAAGGAGGGAGGGACAGGGAGTAGGAGATGGAGAGATGAAGGAAGGGAGAGGATCAGACAAATAGAAAAGGGGAGAGGGGTAGAGAGGGCAAATAAGGTAGAGTGAAACACATATTTCAAAGCCCTTAAAAAAAAGGTTGTGTGTGTGTGTAAAAGATCCCCATCAAACAAATTGGCAAGGGGCAACCCACAAATGGGTAACTGAGTTTACAGCCTCAGGCAAGTCCCACAGCTGCACAGGCAACCTAGCTTAATCACACGGCTAATGCACCTGAAGAAAGACATCTCACATATTCAACTGAAACATCAAATACAGACAGCAAACTTTGAACATTGATTTGCACGTTGAATTTGAGAGTCAGAGAAACAGAGATAGGGAGAGAGGTGGAGGGAGAGATAAAGATAGACAGAGGGAATGTAGAAACAGGGGGAGGCAGAACGAAAGGTAATGGAAATTTTCTGCAGGCCTGTATCTTGTTCTGTGCATGAAGCCTTTGAAGCCCTTGCACAAACAGGAAAAATAAAAAAACAAACACGCTCACTGTGGGTTTTAGTGAAAATGTGTGGAAATATTTTGAAGGTGAGATTAGAACATGAAAGAAAGGGAGAATTGAGACTAAGAGAGGGAGAGAAGGGGAGAGAAGGAGAGAGAGGAAAGACGGTAAAGAGGGAAAGAAAAATCTGTACAGGCTCTGGGAAAGAACTATTACAGTTTTTCTCGATTGTTTTCACACATTTAGCGAATCATGGGTCAACTTAATCTAATGCTCACATCTACTTTGCACAGCAAGAGTCTTCTCTGGCGAATGGGTTAACTATTTCTCATTGCTTTCACACAAATTTCTTTGAGTTTTAACACACTTTTCAAAACAGTTAACACACTTCTCAGAGACAGACACAAAACCTAATTGAATACCCATGTCAACACATTGCAGACACTTAGTAGCAGCCTACTGAACCTGCTCTCTATATTCTAAATATTGTCAGCACCTGTGTGAACTCTCTGTGCAAAACTAATCAAGTAGATCTCAACCTCTAAAAGAGGTCAATAGATTGAAGTTGATACCAAGCATGTTTCGAGGAGCTACCAACAACCAACAACCTCAGCAAGGACTAGGACAGGACAAGGAAGAGGTTGTGGTAGAGGTAGAGGGGCCCCTGTCAGGGACTTGGCATTCGTGTAAGATGCTCTAATGAAATTAGGGCAAGTGTAACGGATCACATAGTCAATCATGACCTCTCCATGAGAGAGGCTGGCCAAAGGGTTCAGCCAAACCTGATCCATCATACTGTTGCATCAATTGTTTGTACGTTCGGCAATGACAATGACACTTTGCTGGCCTTTACAGTCAATGTACCGTACTGTATTTGCACTCTTGGCAACAACCATTTCTATACTTTTGTAAAGTGTGTTGCCACGATACAATGTATACTGTAGTTTCACTAAAGTAATTTACAACGAATTCTGATTACTTTATATTTACAGTATTTATAGCCTATTACACTATTTTTACAGAATCAACACACTGGCCCACACTGGTGGCAGGGGGAGAATGTTCACTGCAGAACAGATTTGACCTTTTTACTGTATATTGAAACCTGTAATTTTGACTTCTTACAGAATATACATGTAATGTGGAAAAATGACTGCAAAAAATATTTTTGTGTCAGCATGTTTGCCATTTTGTACACAGTAGAGCACATGTAAATCAATGGTGTTGACAGGTCCTTGTTTAGAATATATTGTATAGTGTTTAGCAATACAAAAAAAAAAAGAACTACAATATTTTACTGTATACACATTTTCAGATTTCAAATACTTTCTGACAGTATATTCCCTAAGTAAGAGTGTTCAGTGCAAAACCCAAATTGTAGTATGTTGGCAGTGGTAAAATAGTCAATACTGTGAGGGTGTTGCACACAAGTTGAAGTGAGGGTTACAGAGGTTCATATTGGTAGCTGTAGTTTGAATTTTGTTATCCATTGTTAAATAAATGAGAAAACATACATTTTCAATTGAGCACAAATTGTAGGTTTTGATGGAAATGTTTGGTTTTGATGGGTGTGTGATAAGTTTTGAGAAAGTGGTGTCATTCTGAAAACATCATATAGTGTTTTGGTCATTTCAGCTTCTGTTAAGGGCTGTGTGTGAGCTGTTTTGCAAAAGTAAACAGTGAATGGAAAAATGTGCCAAAGCAATCGAGAAAAACTGTATTGTCACAAGGAGCTTTGTGTGCAATGGAGGAAATGCTGTGTGTGTGTGTGTGTGTGTGTGTGTGTGTGTGTGTGTGTGTGTGTGTGTGTGTGTGTGTGTGTGTGTGTGTGTGTGTGTGCGTGTGTGTGTGTGTGCGCGCACATGTGTGTGTGTATGCATGAGTGTGTGTGCTGCCTACCTTGCGGCGGTGCGAGGGCACGATGAAGAAGGTCTCTATGGCGTGCTTGCTGAGGTAGGCATGTCTCTCGTGACCAAGCCCCGGCTCCACCTCGTAATCCCCATTCAAACACTCCAGTGTGGCCTGGGTGATGTGCACCTTACTGCAAAGCACAGCCGTGAGGGAGGGAGTGGGTGAGTGAATGAGTGAATGTGTGAGTGAGATAGTGTGTGTGAGAATGTGAGTGAGTGAGTGAGTGTGTGTGAGAATGTGAGTGAGTGAGTGAGTGAGTGTGTGGATGAATGAGCGAGTGAGATAGTGAGTGAGTGAGTGTGTGTGAGAATGTGAGTGAGTGAGTGAGTGTGTGGATGAATGGGTGAGTGAGATAGTGAGTGAGTGTGTGTAAGAATGTGAGTGAGTGGGTGAGTGTGTGTGAGAATGTGAGTGAGTGAGTGAGTGAGTGTGTGGATGAATGGGTGAGCAGGGTAGTGAGTGTGTGTGAAAGGGTGAGGGAGTTAGTGTGTGAGTGAGTAAGTGAGTGATTAATGAGTGAGAGAAAAAGTAAATGAGAAATTAGTCAATGACAGACAAAGCCAAAAAAAGTGAGTGATCTGTTAGGTGGTTGAGTGAGTAAAGTAAGTATGTGAATAGTTGTAGCGGTATAGGGTGAGCAGATGAGCTGGATATGATCAGACACTGGTTCGAGTGAGTGAGTGAGTGAGTGAGTGAGCAGGAAATAGCTCCAGCTGGACTGAGCAGAGGCAGAGTAGTGGCTGAGTAGTGAGAGCCAAGTACAGCCATATCTGTGTGCATTATGGGTAGCATGCAAGCATGAATCAGCGGGGAGTGACTTAAATGGGAGAGTGGAGCCAGGTCAGCGATTAAGGATGCCTTGGGGCAACAGTGCAATATAAATATTGAAATGGGGCTATAAAAACTCCTCATTATGAATCATGTTCGTAATTTGCAGCAGTTCATGTGTTTGTTTATATTCAGATGAATGTGTACTATGAAGGATATTATAGTTGATATTTAACGGCATTATTTGGCATGAGTTCACCGCATGCTCTGCAAGGTTTTTATGTGAGATTACAAAAAAATGCCCTGCATTAAAGGACATTAAAAATGTTTCTGAAAATCAAATGTGGGGAGGCCAAGACACCCACTCGACACATAAGTTAAGTTAATTTCTGAAACTGGTTGGAAGTAATCATGACCTAGTGACTAAGTATACGATAGGTACTGGCTGAGACAGGTGTAGTGTGTGGTCGGAGTAGTGTGCGTGTAAGGGTAGAGTAGGGAGGTGGTAACAGTACTCACCCAGGCAGCCCTCCTGCCTCCATCACGTTGGCCAGAGTGACATCATTGGACCAGACATCATACTGCCACTTCTTCAATCCCAGAACCCCACACAGCACTCTGCCCGTGTGCAAGCCCACACGCATGTTCAGGTCCACCTCTGTTGCCTCGGCAACCGACCTGTGCTCATAGACACGGGCACACATCCGCACACAAACATCCATACACACACACACACACACACACACACACACACACACACACACACCCATACACACATAGAGATCGCATTAGAAGCATTTATAGTAACACACACCGACCACAAACATGCAAAGTAACACAACCAATGTAATCTGCTCAAAGACACACATAGGCATACACACACACACACACACACACTTACGTGATGGTGTCAATCATGTCCAGGCCCATCTCCACACAGCAGTGGGCATGGTCAGCTTTTGGCTGGGTCAGGCCGCTGACACAGTAGTAGCAATCCCCCAGAATCTTAATCCTCCTGCAGTGGTTCTCCTGTCACGCACACACACACACACACACACACACACACACACAGACACAGACACACACAGACACACAGACACAGACACACACACACACACACACACACACACACACAGTCATAAATCAGTCTTGATGGCCTCAGACATTCCCAAACTCACCTGACCTCTGCTCAAGCTGTCACGAGTTGGGACCTCCGTGTCACAAGTTGGGACCTCCGGGCCTCTAGAGGCCGCCAACTAGAGAGGCTTGTAGTGTGGTTATGTGTGTACATGTGCTTCCTGTGTTTGTTATGCTTGTACATGTGCTTTTGTTGACTTCCTGTGTCTGTTTTCCTTGCATTGTTTCCACCTGTCTGTTTGTTAGTTAATTGGTCACATGACCAATTAAGTGTTGTATTTATACCTGGTTGTTTTCTGTTCTTTTCGGTGACTTACTCGTTTGTGTTCTGGTCAGTACTGGTTTCTATGTTTCATGTCTCAAGGCTCTCAAGTCTCAAGTCTCTCAAGGCTCTCAGGTCTATCAAGTTTGCTAGTTCCAGTTTCATAGTCTAGTCACAGTCTTTGTAAATCTCTAGTTTTTCCTAGTCTCGTATTTGTTAAGATCCACTTCTCTGCTCTGGCTCTGGTTTCTTTTGTGGTGTGGATGATTGTAATGGGTTCTCTTTTTAGTTCCCCCACACACTGTCATAGAAGAACCAACACAATAGCAGCATTCTATCCAGACATAATGCACAACAAGTACTGCTACTTAGAAGAGAAGATTATGCCACTGATATAGCAGCAACCATATTAGTCTCTTATCGTTGACAGGGATCGCATGGCTGCATGTTAAACTGCCACAGACACATAACACACACACACACACACACACACGGAGCACTCACAGTTGCAAGCTCATCAAATTTGCCAAAGAGTTCGTTGAGGAGTTTAACCAGTTCCTGAGCTGTGCACTGAGAGGCCAGTCCTGTAAAGCCCACAATATCAGCAAACAGGATACTACAGAGAGAAAGATACAGAGTGAGATCGAGGGAGAGAGAGAGAAAGCGAGACCGAAAGAATGATGGAGACAGAGACAGAGACAGACATGGAAGAGGGATAGACAGACGTACAGAAAAATACAGATAGAGATTGTCAAAACTCTTGTTTTTAGAACATTAAATTAGTTCACATACTCTCTTGCTCCTTCATCTTTACCTAACGTTGTCATGGCGTTGGATGTAGATTTTGTGGAAGATTCTATCAGGTGGAGCCAGGAAGTCCTCCTTCATCTCCATGGCGACGTTTCTTGGCAACAAACTCATGAGGAGGCGTTCCTGTGGGAGGGGCATGATTTAAATTAGCATATATTCTTGCATATTTTAAAATGCGAATGTTTATAAATGTGTGGGTGAGTGTGAGTGTGTCTGTGTTTTTATGCAGGGGTTGTATGTGTGTGTAAGTATGTGTACTGTATATGTTAGAGGGTGTGTGTGTGTGTCATGTCCATATGATGTTTTTTATATGATACACATAATAAGCATTCAGCAAAATAAGCATTCAACCCCATGGCTGAGTATTTCCACCTTGGAACTGCAGTGTATCAACGAAAACATGGAATTAGACAGCCTGGGTTTCATATGTCACAAACCTAAGAAAACAATCTTGTCAACTTTCCTGTCAGAAGGAGGGGTAACGTCAGTATACGTATACATATAGTACGATATCACTTATGGTAATTTCTATGGTGTTCCAAACGTTTCTTCCTAATGGCACATCTAGATGAATCACATAAAATACATTAGCATTCCGACACATCGACTTGTAGGCAACCCTGTAGAATTCTGTCTTCTTCTTGTTCGTCTTCAGAGTCGGTTTCCAGTTTGAACATATATGCCGGAATGACGCCTATGTTACCACTTGCCATTGTGTAGTGTACAGTAGCTAGTAAAACAGAACAAGCAGAGGTTTGTGTCTGAGTCGGAGATGCAGGCCAGCGGCTCAGGGGTGGGTGGAGATAGAGGCGGGGCTCGTTTGTTTATTCATGCATCAATAAATACTAAATGAGGCAAAGGCTCATGCTCAGGCTTTAGAGCATCCAAGCCATTTTAAGGCCATTTTTTTTTTTTACAGAAAAACTTCTGTTTTGAGGAACAGAGATTTTCTTTTAGGGGTTGAATCAATGCCAGGAGAGGGTCTTTCCAACATGGCTACATCAGGCCATTTCCATGATATGCCACTGCTATTAGAGTTTAATGGAGTTGCGTAATTAGTGTTCAAACAGACACACACACACACACACAGTGGTCAAACTCACAACACACAGACACAACAGGTGTCTTGGCAACATGGAGAACTTTTTAAAGACAAAGTGTGAATATTGGCAGTTTGCTGCGTTGGAGTTAGTTGGCACAGCAAAGGTGAATGTTGCCATGGAGATGCACACGTTTGGCTTCTCCTGTTAAAACCGTGGAACTCACGTCTGCTGCTCAAAGACACATGACACATGACACAATACACACAGCCACATACACAAAAGCGTGCACAAAAAACACACAAACACATGCAATCACATGCACACACAAACACTCACATACACAAACACAGACAGGTGCCAATAGAGGGGCAAAGAAATTCCTGCACCCACCCAAACACCCAAGTTTCATTTATTAATGTTCTGTGGCACAATCACATGCAAATAAACCTGTATATTTTGTGCCCTGCATCCAAATCACATCTTCCCCATATCAGATCTCACATCATCCTCTTCTGCTTGCCTTTTGTGGTACATTCCTATTTCTACCTTCCATCTGTGTGTGTGTGTGTGTGTGTGTGAGAGAGAGAGAGTGAGAGAGAGAGAGTGTGTGTGTGTGTGTGTGTGTGTGTGTGTGTGTGTGTGTGTGTGTGTGTGTGTGTGTGTGTGTGTGTGTGTGTGTGTGTGTGTGTGTGTGTGTGTGTGTGTGTGTGTGTGTGGAGGTAGGGGGTTAGATAGTTGTAGGTGGTGTTGCCATCTATTCAGAGAACTGAACATGTGGGTGGGATGAATCATTTGCAAACAATTAGGACAAATTTAATGAAACTAGTTTTTACTCTGAAACAATGTCGCTAAGAAACAACAAGTATCTCTTTCTTCTACACCCTCTGACTTCTCAGCCTGTATGTGTGTGTATCTATGTGTGTCTATCTATGAGTGTGTGTGTGTTTGTGTGTGTGCTTGTGTGTGTGTGTGTGTGTGTGTGTGTGTGTGTGTGTGTGTGTGTGTGTGTGTGTGTGTGTGTGTGTGTGGTGTGTGTGTGTTTGTATTTCACCTGTTTTTCATTCTCATCTTCCAGTGTCAGTCTCTGCTGGATGCAGTCTCTGGCTTGCAGGAAGACCTTTCTCTGAGCGTGCTCTGTCCGCACACGCACGAACACACAACTCAGGTTCACCACAGCCGACAAAAGCACATTCACCAAAACCTGGAATACACACACACACACACTCACAAAATAAGCTAAGGGTAAAAAAAGGGCATACATAACCATTGACAGTGCTCTAGAATACATTTCTACATTCTAACTTCAATGAAAAATGAAAATATTTACTATAAAATTGTAATCAAATACATCTTTCATCTAAAAAGATAATACAATTCAAAAGGGTATAGTTAAGTCTATTTTTCATAGAATAACGTGAGAAATGGATGTCAGTCATAAACAACCATGATCATCAACTGTCACAGAGAACACTACAACGCTCCAAAGCTTACCCTGGGCCAATGCATAAGATTGTTTTGACCTCTTAATGTTACCAAATACATATGTGTTGTATTTCATTTTTCATAGCTCTTCTCTGGACAATGCATTTGATTTGTTGGTGTGAAAACTGCAAGTTAACTTAAAACTCTATCATTGATTTAGCTGTAGTAAACTTCTACTAAAACGATAAAATCTGATACTTTTGGACATTGAAACTGTGTATTGAAATTTCACTGTCTCTGTTACAAGATTGAACCAGTGCTGATGAGGGAGAGCTTATGAGACTAAATGTGTGCTTGTGTGTGTGTGTGCATGCGTGTGTGTGCCAGTGACAGAGAGTGTATGTGTGTTGGGGGAGGGGGGGGTTATTGTCCCTGAGTCAATAAGAAATTGACTTCAGCCATTTAATTATCTCCTGCTCTGAACATAAACTATTATTGATTGGGGCCTGTGGTGAGTCCCCTTCAGGGATCTCCAACAAGAACAAAGTGGTTTTGATTATGGTGCTGTTGCGTGACAATGGTTCTTTGTGTGTGTGCATGTTTGTGTGTGTGTGTGTGTGTGTGTGTGTGTGTGTGTGTGTGTGTGTGTGTGTGTGTGTGTGTGTGTGTGTGTGTGTGTGTGTGTTGGTTGGTTAGTGAAACATCAACTTGACGCTGCAATGTGTTGGTAAACATTAGATTACTGGTGTTCTCAGCGAGGGCCATCAACTGTTCCACACACTTTTGCCATAGAATAAAATGAACCTTAAGGACAAAGAGGTACATACTGTATGTATAATATTTGTCATATAAAGGGATCTAGAAACAGTTACATTAGAAGAGATAGGATGGAGAGACATAGAGAGAGAGAGAGAGAGAGAGAGAGCGAGAGAGAGAGTTACCGGTCTCCAAAGTAGTCTCTGTCCTGGTACCGAGGATACAGTCACGGTGAGGTGGGCCAGTGCCAAAGCTATCCCGAACAGGAGCGCGAACAACACGCGCACGGGAAGCAACGAATAAGCTATGAAAGTCACCAACATAAGCTGCCAGATACCCTGATCTGGTGCCGGGGTAGCTAAGCCCTCCTGCCCTCCTTGAGATGGAACCAGCTCGAGCGTGAGAGGCAGTGGGCAGCAGAGGAGCGCAAACGTAAAGCTGAAGAGCAGCGCGAGCCTGGCAATCTGCTGAAGCTGAGTTGCTTGCAGCTCGCGCACGTTCGCCACGATGAAGAGCGAGGCGAACACAACACAGTGGACCGCGTGCGAGCCCTTGGATACCGTGAGGCTCGCCCCCCCAGACAGAAGCTCTGCCAGTGCAAGCGCGGACGCGGCCAGAATGAGCACAAGCAGCGCTTTGAGCGTGGCCGTTTGCTCAAGTCTCAGGTTGTACTGCTGGAAAAGCGCCTCAAGCTCGGCACATGCAAAAAGACTCTTTCTCCGCCGGCCCCTGACTCTTTGGAACAGAAGTCCTTCCATGGCGATGCCATTCACGCAGGTCACTGTTTACTTCAGATTAACCCCAGATGTCTGTAAACAGGAGATAACAGTCCGTAAAGTAGAGCTGGAAACAGTCTGCGTCCGACTGAACATGCTCTCATTCACAGGCTTGTTTATAGTGTGTTGTCTGTGCATAGATAGAGCCTATTATAAAAAAAAAGTCTCCTGAACGAGTCCCCCCGCCTTCGCTCTTTCTCTCCTCTCACGTTCTCCGAGGAGGGGATGGCAGCTTGTGCAGGAGCGTGGGCAATTTAAGACCGGAGGCGGAGAGCAGGGGATCCCACAGCAACATTCCCGCCTCGCTCTCATTCTGTGCGTGTCTGCGTGGACCCTAAGTCAGCAAAACACTGAACACGGAACCGTCAGAAAAATGCTACTGTCATATCTGCAGTTTAGTCTAACCGGGTATGTTGTGAGGATGCTGCGCGTGTCTGTCCCGTCAAGACACGCTGATGTGACTGATTTCATTGGTGCAGAGAAGGCGATAGTCTGTGATATGAGTAAGACAGACATAACCTGGGAGATTTTCCCCCTCCTCTGACGGAATATGGCAAGCGCTAAAAATAGAAGCTGTTACCAATGACAGGCTACGCGTGGGTGGCCTCTTAATTAAGCGCTTCAATTTCCATCCCGACCTTTTTTGACAACGTTTGAACCGTTAGCGAGCTCATGTGTGGTTCAGGTGTTAGGGATTACCGACCTGCATCCGTCTATTATTCTTGCTCATCTGTCATCAAATTGATTTATTACTGTGCGCCTAAGTGGATTTTGACATCAGTTCAATAAGGGTTGAAGCTTGCTCAGATCCTCGTACACAGAAAAATAACTCTCTCTCTCGCTCTCTCTTTCTCATTACATGTGTGTGTCTGTGCGTGTGTGTATACGTGCATATGTTTACATGTATGTTTTCCCCATAGCTCAACGGTGTTAGTATTTTAATTTTGTTACTTTAGTGCATTGACACTAGTTCATTCAAGATTTCAGATTCATTTATTAAAGTTTGACATGGCGAGTTGAGTAGAGCAGCCTGAAAACACAGTTTTTAAAACAGTGCCACCTGAAATGCCTCAGACATTACAGCACTCAACATCTTAAGCAGAAACTTGGAATTAAAAACAGCAACCCAACAATAAATAGGGAATTTAAGAAACTATTTGAGATCATTTATAATTGGCTGGATGTGACAAACCAGCTGGATGTCTTTGGGCATGATGGTGATTCTTGGTGTGGATGGCACACAGATTGATGTCCGCAAATGGAACAACCAGAGAAGCTTCGCTGGCCTCGTGAAAAGCTTCAGAAGCGCAGATCAGTCTTGAAGTCCTGAGCGATCTCTCCAACCAGGTGCTGGAAGGGCAGCTTAGGGATCAACAGCTCGGTGGACTTATTGGTGTGCAAGATGAGGTGTGCAGTGTGCCAGAGAGCCAAAGGGTAAGTTTTACTAATTCCTTCACCATAGCAACCAAATTCTGGCAACCACTTACAGAAGTATTAGGCTACACTGTCTGTGACGCATGCATGCATGCACTCGGTTGCATGCCCTTATCACATGGAACATAACCAATGCAATGATCCATGGCTACAGACAGGGACTGCCATTGACAGACAATAATCTAACGGCATAGTCCTCTGTGAATGACAAGATGACCGCACGCAAAGCCGTTAAAGTCAAACTTTGAATCCCAGAAGGGTGGTAAAGGAAGGAAAGGGCAATGAAGGGTCAAAGGAAAGAGGATAACCTTAGGTCACCATATCACTAGGAATATGAGACAGTGACAGATGATCCATAACCACTAACCGCTATCAGTAAGTACCCATGGGGGAGGAAGAGAGTGGGGGAGGGGGGCAAAGATGTGAGATGGGGGAGGAGAGAGTGGTGGGAAGAACGATTAGGAGAACATCTGGGCGTGTGAATCGATCTTCTAGCTGACCTGTGGTTGATGATAAGATGTCGCAGGTGTGTTTGTTCCAACCAAGGACGAAGAGGAGAGTCTACATTCAATAAGCAGAGAATGAAAAAGCCTTGTTCTATTTTGTGCTGCTGGCAAGGAGCCTGTTCATCAGGACACTGATTAACCGTCAGACATAGTGGTTTCTTTTGGTCGGGGGTTTCAATGTTGTCGTGCTGGGAATTGATCCAACCAGCAGGTTCACTACATGCCTCCACAGTCTGCTATCATCCCTCTTTTCATCCTCTCTTCCATCATCCCTTTCTTTTTCCCTTCTTTCTTTGAGGTAAGGCTGAAATAAAGCAGAGTTGGAATTTTGGTGGGAGGAAGATGCTGAACTGGTGGTGCCACAACAAAGCTCCTTTGTCATGATGTCATCAAAGGAAGTCAGTGCTCCACCAAGTTTTCACCCGTCCAGGCTGTACATGTTAGAATTTTTTTTTAATATTGGAAGGGCAGTTTTTCGACCGTCATACAATTTTCTGTCCAGATGGAATTTCAGTAGATGAGAGTTTGAGGATCAAATGCTGAGTTAGAATCTCACTTCTGAGACCAGGCCCTTGGAAGAGATATTGGGAAAGGGAGAGTCCTTACTGCTGGACAAATGCAGTGGCATAATGCACTTGAGATGCATTTAACTCGGTATCTTAATTGATAGCGGTGATTGATTATGTGGTTTTACATAATAGATGAGCGATGGTGTCAGGGATTTTCAAATGTGACTTTCAGTGCCGTTCCTCTGCTCCTCACTCTGTTTTTCCTCTTCTTCTGCCTCTCCTCCCTCCTCCCTCCTCCCTCTAACTCTCTCTTCCAAGAATAGCTCTCTGTCAGGTAAAGTAGAAACAGAGATAACAGATAGGAACACACACACACACACACACACACGCACACACACACAGAGCTCGCATTTTGGAGTCTCCCTGGCATACAGGGTGGCGTTCCCATAGTAACAGTCTTGGAACTACCCCCCCACACACACCCCCCACCCCTCCCCCCACACACACACACACCACCAAATCAGCTGGTGAATTTATGTGCTCTGAGTAGTTATTTTTCATGCATGCACACCTACACACACAAGCACATCTGCACACACACACACACATATCACACACATGAACACATGCTCCCAAGCATAACACACATCATACACACACTGCAACAAACATGCAAACATAACACACATTATACGCATACATACCGGCAAACATAACACACATCACACACATACATGCACGCATGGCAGCAAACATGACTACAAGCTAGTACACAAAAGCGCATGCAAACAAACAAGCTTGTGTACAAATACCTACACAGCCTCGGGTGACCAGGTGTCCCGCTTTGCGTTGTACTGCAGAGCATTTTGATCCTTGGTCCCGCATCCCACATATAGACATAATGTCACACATTTTCATTGGCCATTTGGTTTTTAACTGTCTGAAATAAGAACACATGAATGCTTTTACCCTCCCGGCACATGGGTCGCCGCTGCTATTGCAGCATAGTTTTCTACTCTGCAGAGCAACCTATCTAATACAATTACAAACACAGCAACCTAGCTAATACGAATACAAACACAGCAACCTAGCTAATACAAATACAAACACAGCAACCTAGCTAATACAAATACAACATAGCCAAGCTTTTCTAAAAGCCTGGCTTTCATTTAGTGGCTGAGAAGAGAGAAGTGGATGTGACAGCCGTCAATCAAACTGTGCAGACGTGGGGCCAGTGTAGTCCTCTGCTACGTCACAAACACCAAATTTACACAAACTTTGGTAATAAGTCCCACATTGTCCCATACAGACGTACTACTCATCCCACATTTGGTTCGCTTGCATCTGGTCACCTTAACAAAGCCACACACAAACTCTACACATACATACCTAACCATGTATGCATACAAACATCCTTACACTTACACAATCTGTGTGTACAGGAGATCACAACCGTATACACTCAAACAGTGGTCTCCAAACACACACCAAAGCATATGAGCGCCGAAACATTTCTTTTCATGTCTTATACTTGTCTTCACTGCAGAATGAGGAGAATATGCAGTGGTATAATCCCTGATGAACTGGAGAGTAGATTTTTATGATTTATCTGTCATTTTAAACAGATGATGGTATATTAAACTTCCTCTCCTCCATTTATCTCTGGCTAATGCCTTTTTCTCCTCCTTCTTTTCTTTGTCATTCATTTTTCACTTTTATAGTTCCATGACATATAAATACTGTGATTTTTGGAATGGTGGATTGGGGTGGATCCATATGCTAACCTTAACCGTCACCTGTCCTGCCACTATAGGCTGATCAGGAAGGCCTTTTTCGACATCCAGAACAGCAGTGTGCACTAATTGCTGGGCAAACCATATTGGTGTTGTATGCACATGCTAACGTCGGCACAAAGTCAGCTATCTCACGTTTGTAAGGCTTATGCTATAACCAATGGAAGTGTCAGCCTAGAGCGAAAGTTGGGAGTGCTGAGCGGT
Source organism: Clupea harengus (assembly GCF_900700415.2). Taxonomy (NCBI): domain Eukaryota; kingdom Metazoa; phylum Chordata; class Actinopteri; order Clupeiformes; family Clupeidae; genus Clupea; species Clupea harengus. Next base: position 9,499,716 of record NC_045161.1, on the reverse strand, counting down.
ATTAGCATAATCAGCTAAATGTTAGCTCTGCAGAGAGCAAAATCCCCGGAGGAAAAAAAAAAAACATCAGAAGAAAGGGGAGAGAGTGTGTGTGTACTGACCCTGTAGTGGAAGAGTATAGTGAGTTTACTGCAAACCCCAACCCTCTCTCTCTCTCTCTCCCCTCCAACCGTTACTTCTCTCCCCTCTTGCTCTCCTTTCTGTACATACAAATATTTCCCCTTCCTTTCCCCCCATCCCCCTGCTACAGTAGGTAGGGGGTGTGTGTGTGTGTGTGTGTGTGTGTGTGTGTGTGTGTGTGTGTGTGTGTGTGTGTGTATACACATGTGGAGCCCTGGGGACAGATTAAGAGCCTCATAAATAGAGTGAAAGCTTTACTTAGACTCAAATCTCTCACAGGGATTATAGCATCCGCCTGGATTTTAGAGCAAAAACCTAATCTAAGAGATCAGACACATGCATACACACACATGTACACACACATGTACACACACGCATATACAGAAACATAAAATAAATGCATACACACACACACATATTCACAAAGGACAGCATTGAGGGACTTAGTAGCTTTGGTGTCCATAGACTCTTAAATGTTGCTGTCAAGCCCATCAGAGGCAGAGTTAAGTACTACTAAAGACACAGCGTTTATGGCTAAGTGTTTGTGTGTATGTGTCTGTGCCTCTGCTCGTAGTTTCTATGATCTATATCTATATGTGTGTGCATGTGCTTGTGTGAGTGTATTTTATGTGTTTGTCTCTGCGCGACCAAGTTGCATGTTTTACTCTATGAATCATATTTATCTGTGTGTGTGTGTTTCTAAAGATCACAGCTAGTCCCAGGCACTGGGAACCAAACATTCTTACTGTCTCGTGTTTCTCTCAGACTCCCATGCAGTGCCCGTATCTCTTCAACTGAAATGCAAACGCTCAAGTGCGTGAATGTATTTATGTTCGCTTTATCTTCTCTATGTAATTATTAAGAGATTGTGACAGTTGCTATGTGACTGAATGTGTGTGTGTAGATTTTTGTCAGGACAGCAGCCCACGTTTGCTCAACCCCACTGTACTTTGGTAACAGTAGCAGTACTATCATTTGACAGAGATCCAGTTGTTCAGCTGCAGCATAGTACAACGTGTTGACAGGATTAAAAGAACATGATACAAATTGCCAGTGACTTCCTGTCACTCATGCCAAAAGGAAGAGCCTCACAGATGTACATAACGTGTAATGTGCTAGGTGCCTAGCAACAGCCTCTCTCACAGTGGGTGTGGTACCAGACATCATCCCTTACATACCAGTCAAACATCATTAATTAGGTCCGTCTGTTGAAGGGTTCAACACCAATTAGAGTGATGTTGGAAACACATAGAGGAATTACAGAATGTTGGTATCAGTTCCCACGCCAACACATGTGTGGGAGTGCATGGATGAGTATGTATGTGTGTGTACATAGACTCCACCGATTCCCTTCTGTGACTTAAACCCTGACATGTCCGAACATGGAAAGCATTTTAATTGGTGTGAACATATCTCCTCGTGTATCTGTTTGTGTGTGTGTGTGTGTGTGTGTGTGTGTGTGGTTGGGGGGGGTGCCGTGTCAGGGGATAGCACACATGAGAGTGTGTCTTCATGCGAATGTGTTTATCAGGGTATATCACAGAGTCCAGGTGTGTGTAAACTCAGATTGGTGTGAAATCGGCCAGCGACGTGAAACAGGTTCCAGTTATTTTTGGAAAACATAGTTGTGCAAAATCTCTCACACACGCGCACACACACACTACTGCTGCTGGTGCTGCTGTGGCACAGGTCTCTTTCTATGTTGTGTGTGTGTGAACAGGTGAGAGGAGTGGTTGTGGCATGAGGTGTCAAACACGATAGTGATTTTCTCTTTGGCCTGAACAATTCTCCTGACAGCCAATGAAGAACATCTGTGCACATTCGCGTACACGCACATACAGACACTCATGCAGGCCCACACACACACACACATGCGCACACACGCAGATACAGACGCTCATGCAGACACACACACACGCACACACAGACACATGCGCACACGCACACAAACACAAAAACATACTGTCACACACACACAGACGTAGTGATTTGGTATTCATCTGAGTGAATTCAAAAAGGTTTCTTTATTCAATCACTATTCAAGTCCCTTTTGATCACGCACACTTCAATGGCAAACAATTAGATCAAGCACAGGCTCTGTCTGCCAGATTACCAGACACACACACACACACACACACACACACACACACACACACACACACACACACACACACACACACAGAGAGAGAGAGACACATACACACACAAACACACATTTTGTCAAGACTTTTGTTGAACAGACAGGCAGATCGGCCAAGAACAGTCATGTCGGAGCTATTTAAAGTGCAGGGACACGAGGAGAGGAGAGGAGAGTAGAGGAGAGGGGAAGAGAGGAGAGGAGAGGAGAGGGAAGGAGAGCTCCTGGGAGAAACACATGTGTGGACAGAGAGAAACAGAAAATAAATTGGGAGCGAACAGAAGAAACGATGGAGGGATAAAGGCAGAGGTCAAATAGCTACAAAACAATGAAAGGGAGGACAGATTGAGTGGAGAAAGAGAACGAGAGGAAAGAACAGAGAGAGAGAGAGAGAGAGACACACATCATTTCAGATAATTTCAGTCTCATGGCGTTCCAGAGCAGGAGGGAGAGTACTGCCACACGGGCCCTCAAAATGAAACCTGAAGGAAACACAAACACACAAAATCAGGAATAAGAACTGAACTGTGTCTGTGTCTGGAATTATCAAACTGTGTGATGGCTGCTCTGTGTTTATGTGAGATAGATAGCTAGATAGATAGAGAGAGACAGAGAGAGAGAGAGAGAGTGTGTGTGTGTGTGTGTGTGTGTGTGTGTCACCTGAAATTCATGGTAGCAGGGGTGTCCTCCATGTTGAACTCTGCAACAGGAACACCTCTAGCTGCCACCTGTGGTGCAAACATGGCTGCAGGGTAGACTATAGAGGAGGTGCCAACCTGTAAACACGCACGCACACACACACACACACACACACACACACACACACACGCACACGCACACACGCACACACGTACACACGTACACATGCACACAAATAAACACATTTTAAAATTAGAGCAAAGGTGACTCAAAGGGGAGATGTGATGCGTGGGAAAGCATTAGCACTGGGGAATCCTAATCCTAATTTATTAACACTGCATATATTTATAGTGAGTCAGTTCATAATGAGTAATACACTACATCTCAGAGATGAGAGTGTTTGGGGAGTGTGATATTATCAAGAAAAGTCAATATTACAATTGAACTCATAAGAGATATCAAAAGATACACACTCACGCATAAATCCATACAGATACACACACACACACACACACACAAACGCACACACACACCACTCACCACGAGGCAGAGGTCACACATCTCTAACTCCTGCTCCACTGCAGTAAGAATGTCTGAGTCCAGAGTCTCCCCAAACCAGACCACGTGTGGACGCAAGAGCCCATTACAACCAGACTCTTCACATCTATGGATGGATGGACAGACACACACACACACACACACACACACACACACACACACACACACACACACACACACATACATAAATATTGTGAGGACAGTTTCATTTTGTAAATCTGATGATTCTGAACAGGACAAGAAGCTCTTTGCTAAGTGGACAGGACACGCTCTTTACAATTGATACCGCAGTACTCAAGTATGAATATCTAGGTTCAACTGAAGACTTTCTCTCACCTCCCCCCTCTCTCTAACACACACACACACACACACACAAATGTAGCCTTAGAAAGCCATGAATAAATCCTGCCCCCACATTCCACTAGCTACAAAGTGCAAAGAGAAAGATGAATGTCACACACACACACACATTCAGACATCCATTTTGTCTCTACCCTCACCCGACCCAACCCGGTCTGGACGGGACTATTAAACCTTGACCGGATTTGGATTGGCCATACGCTTAAGACACGTTCTGCTAGTTACGTCTTTCCTATTGACAAACAACGGTTGCCTTAGGGATCCAGGAGATCCTGGTGTACATGGAGCCGCTCTGTTTGGCTGAACTAACCCAGGCTATACAATGTTGCCCCCAGCTGGTGAAACGCTGTAATAGCATGCAGAGCTATTAGACTGTATGTGAAAGCTGATCACCTAGTGTACATTAAGGAAGGGCAGCTAGGATGTAAGATAAGGAGCAGTGAGTTGTAGTAGTCATTTAAGTCTCACCGCCATGCAATAACAAACACAGGACACATACGTGTGGAACATTTTCAGATCCTTTTAAGTTTTCCACATTTTGTTTCAGACTCGTCTTAAAATGGATTAAATTTAATCTACACACAATACTCAGCAAAGACAAAACAAAAACAGGGTTTTTGAGTGTTTTGTAAATCTATTAAAAAATAAAAAATTAAATATCCCTTTACATAAGTATTTAGACCCTTCAATTAGTACTTGGTTCAAGCACCTTTGGCAGCAATAAGGAAAGATTTTACAAGCTTGGCACGCCTTTCTTTTGGGAGTTTCTCTTCACTTGGCAGAATCATTCAAGCTCAACCAGGCTGGTTTCATCCACACATGCCTTTGGGAATTTTGGACTAAGAGTTTAATCTTCGTTTCATCAGAAAAGAGAATTTTTACCTCTCATGGTCTGAGAGTTGTTCAGGTGCTTTTTGGCAAACTCCCAGTGGGCTGGCATGTGCCTTTTATTGAAGAATAGCTTCTGCCTGACAACTCTAGCATAAAGGACTGATTGGTGGAGCGCTGCACTGATGGTTGTCCTTCTCCCATCTCCACAAAGGAACTCTGGATCTCATTCCCAATGCCTATTGGGTTCTTGGTTACCTGTCTAACCAAGGCCCTGCCCCCAATTTCTCTGAGGGAAGCCAGATCTAGGAAGACTTGGTGGTTCCAAATCTCTTCCATTTGAGAATGATGGAGGCTGCTGTGCTCTTGGGCACTTTCAATGCTGCGGAAAGGTTCTTGTATCCTTCCCCAGATCTGTGTCTTGACACAATACTGTCTCGGAGGTCTACGGACAATTCTCTTGACCTCACAGCTTGGTTCTGACTCTGACACACACCATCAACTGTGAGACCTTACACAGACAGGCGTGTGCCTCTCCTTATTATGTCCAATGAATTCAATAAGGCACAGGTGGACTCCAATCAAGTTGTACAAGTATCCCAAGGACCACTGATGGAATTAGCACCAGAAGTCCTAACAGAGGGTCCGAATACTTATGTGAACGAGATATTGTTTATCGAGTCTTTTATTTTTAATATATTAACAAAACACTCCAAAAACCTATTTTTGCTTTGTCAGTGTGGAGTATTGTGAGTAGATCAATGAGACAAAAATGAATTGAATCCATTTTAGTCTGAAATCTAACAAAAATGTGAAAAACTTCAAAAACACACACACACCTGGGTAGGTCCTCCGCAGGTATACGGGCATCTTCTGCCTTTGGGTCCGGTGCTCTATAGAAACACACATGAGGAGATGTGAGAAACAAACTTTCAAAAGCTCAAACTGTGTTCAAAGGGAGTGTGTAAGTGTGAGTGTGAGAGTGTGCATATGTATGAGTGTGTGAGTGTGTGCATGTGTGGGTGTGGGGGAGCGGTGTGAGGGGAGTGTTCTGACCCTTTCCCTTCTAATGCTGGGCAGATGGGGCTCTTGTGGTTGGCAGCTACA
>NC_045161.1:9458967-9491467 GCF_900700415.2 Clupea harengus | reverse complement strand
ACACAAAAAAAAGGAATTTCTGACATTTTTTCTACATCTTGGGTGGGAGGAAGGGATTAACAACATATGTATACGTAGATGTCAAACCACAAACAGTCACCCACTGCAACTCACTATTCTAGAACTATCACAATAGCATTCCAGAGCTTCAACTTCAACAATACATACGTATAAGAGTTATGTGGACAGCCCACTATGCACTCATGAAAAACATTCATAATAATCATAATAATAATCAGACAATATTAGTAATCAGATTGTACACAATGGCAACTGTGTTTACACACACACACACGCCCCAAAAAACACACAATAGCTTTTCAAGAGATCTGAACTACACTTGTAGAAACACAAAATGCATCACACACATCATGGAAAAAGCAACAAGGAAGTGCCTGACTAGTGACTTCAACAGAGCGCACACTGTAACTCTTAACTGGGAAACCACCTTAGTGAGCAAATCTTGAGCAAACTCTGTGTGTGTGTGTGTGTGTGTGTGTGTGTGTGTGTGTGTGTGTGTGTGTGTGTGTGTGTGTGTGTGTGTGTGTGTGTGTGATATTTTACACACCAATGGAACTAACAACAGAGCATTTTTGACTCAGGGGTATGATATGTGCTATTGTGGCGATGGAGAATTTGTGAACAACGCGACCACTGTTTGAGTGCACATACCACTATGATCGCTATTTGTGCTGGCGCGAAATATATGAGTGTACGTCCCTGTGTCTGTGATTGTTCTTTCAGCCAACCCCTTCTTTCTGCTCTCCGTCCTTTACATCTTTCTCACTTTCTCTCTTGCTGCCAACTCTGACAAATTATATATATATCTCTCTCTCTCTCTCTCTTGCTTGCTCGTTCATTGTCTATTCAAGGGCAGTCATTAAAAATGGCTAGGTGGCCCTTTAGCACGACATAGTCCCCACACTGGTCATTGTAATGAACAATTATCATTGTAATGAGTATTAGTATTTTTAGATGTAAAATACCATACTCTCTTATTTCTAAATAATATTTAGCCCGTAGTAGAAAATGTAAGTATATAACTGTAGGTTTCAAAAACCAGGAGGTGCATTTTCTCACAGGAAAAGGGATTAAGGGATTTGCCTGATCTAGCCTCATACCTCACGAATGCATCATGTAGCTTACACGTACTGTTAACAGAGTGGAGTAGACATGTGTGTGTGTGTGTGTGTGTGTGTGTGTGTGTGTGTGTGTGTGTGTGTTACCTGAGCTTGGTCGTGTCATCTCTACTCTTGGCCAGCCTCGTCCAGCACACAGGTGAGAGGTCAGCGCCCTACAGGTCAACCGGCTTACAATCATCAGGGGTCACACTTAAACACTGCAACAAACACACATGTACGCACACACATAAATACAAGTTTAACAACTCTCACCTGTGCAGAGATCCCTTGAAAATGCACAGTCATTTCCTGGATCGATTCTTATAGCGCAAAGAAAAGGAGGGGCTAAATAATATAATGATATCATGTCCTAATAATGTTAAAACACACACACACACACACTTATGCCTCTTGTTAGCTGGCATTTCCCTTTATTTGGGCTAAACAGAATAGGAGTACTATTTCCTGAACAGGAAAGAATGGAATCAGGACCTGAAGCAATGCTGAGGCAAAGTAACCTGTTTCTGTTATGGTAAATTTGACTGAATAGAAATCAAAGCAAATTTGGCTGAAGAGCAAACTCTGGCCTCAGTAAGTGTTCTTCAACAGATAATCTTTTTCTTCTCTGTACCACTCATATGATTAGATAAAAAGATATGTGACTTTGACATAATCTTACTTTACCTTTTGTTCGTTTCTTATCAAACCTATTTTGCAGAATAAGAGTGGTACTTCTGACCTAGCGATACCTGACCACTTCAGTTTATTTATCATCAGTAATGGAGAGAATGATGTGGTCTGAAAATACAGTGCTATGGAGCTAGCCAAGATAAAGTACCCAGCCTTGCCTCACATCAATGAGACTTATAAATAACCTTGCCCCAACACAACGGTACAGTATGCAGAATAGTTCTGTGAAAGAGATTATACCATTTATGTAATTATAGGGGTATTGTAAACTTATAGTTTTTTCAACATTCTAGTACATTCAATGCATCTTGACCCTTATGCTACATATACTTAAATGGGTTTCATTTGATTCCCATGGCCTGAATATGTAAACCTGAAACAAGGCGCATAGCTTAGTGTTGAAGACACTAGAGATGGCTACATCGACATACAAGGGAGGAGGTAGATCATGGGGTGCACGTTTATTGTGATTAGTATTGTGCTGAGCGAAAGTGATGTATGACCACTGACTGACTTTGACAGTCGGTTTGTTTATGATTTTTCGAACAGAACTGTCACGCTATTCTGATCTTCTTGGAGTTACATTGACTCATTTTTAGGCTAAAGTCGGCTGCCGACAAAAACCCACGTGAATAGACACTATTTAAAAAGATTTTTTGAAAAGTTTGTAAATGCTCCTTTGTTTCGACCTTGCTGCTGTCTGAAAGAAGCAACTGGTCAAATGTCAACCTAGCTCGATGGTAGAGAGTACTGTAATTAGGCTACTACTAGCTTACAATTTCAAAGAACGACTCCATACTAACGTCAGTATACGAAAATAAAACAACTGCGTAGATTAGACCACTGCTTCCGTTACCCATTTTCCTGTTGATGCACTCTCTTACCGTCTCACCAGATAAAATACATTCACCAGCCGAACCCCAATCTGTCTGGCTCTACCAAATGTTTACACTCGGCTCGGAACCAGTTGACAAGTGTTGAACCAGTGGTCACCGAAACCAAACGCTATTGGACACATAATCACAGACGTACCATCTCCGCCAATGGCAGTTCAGTGCGTTCCCCACGGTAAAGAGAAGAGAGCTTACTCGGTCGGAAATCGTTCGACTAAAGCACTAGCTCCCTCTGGTGGATTGAGACTTCAGTGATGAGTCAGACAATTCCACTGAAAAAATCAGAGCTCAAACGTGTTGAGGCTCACGTCAGTTTTCAGAGGGCCACTGCAAGTAGACAACGAAGAGAACTTCCCTTATGAACTATCTTCATTTGATTGTGTTAACCCATTCAAATGTCACAAACAGAGTAAAGTATAGGCCTTGTGCTGATAAATGATGGGCCTCCCTCACCCTAAAAAAACAGACTGCTAGCACAAACTTGACTTTGACAGCACAACTTAATTTGTGTTTACGTGCTCTTATAGTGGCCTACATCTCAGTACCATTAACCCAGAGACCAATGTTTTTTTTTCTCATTTATTTTTGTCCCACCTGTTTACTATTGTAATTTTTGTTAATTAGCTGAGGCTCCTTGAATATATTATTACTGAAATATGTCTTACTAAATTGAATAGCATAGGATTTATATTCAGTTCCATGCTGTAGGCTATCACGCCATAGAAATATGCCAACATATACAAATAAAAAGATATTAGGACAATGAAATGGTGATCCTGGCCATCCCTTCTCTCACATATACACTCACTCTCCTCTTTCTCTTACACACACTCTCTCTCTGTCTTTGTTAAGGGGCATGGGCTGTTTAGACACAGTTTATGTGTGGCTGCATGAGTTACTGAAGATACTAGCAGGTGGCAACCCATGAATCTCTCAATCTGAAAGGTTTAGACTTTAGTACACCGAGGCCCCCTACAGGAAATAGACAGTATGTTTCCATTACTACAGAGATCTGCACTACTTGAGTGCCAAAATTTCATCGACAGGTAAGAGCACTGGTGTAGGTTTTCTCTGACCAGTAATAGTGCCCCACCCCTAACTACAACAACTACATACCCACTCCAGCACTTTATACGTGAGACAGATTCAAATTCTGAAATAAAACTTCAAACATTATCAATTTTAGTATTAGAATGTGGGAAAGCTACAAAGACTTAAAAATAAGTCTACCTCATATTATAAGTCCAAATAAAGACACAACAGGTAAAGAGCATGTCACAATTGTTCTGTAACGGGAATGGCAAAACAGAAACCAAGAGTCACCAAGATTTCAAAGATGCCAGATTACAAACAACACAGAGAACCTTGGAGAATTTCAAACTGCCGTTCTATATTCGATGACTGGGCGGTTCATAGGCAACCTACATTTGTCCTCGATGGCCTCAACCTAACTGTGACCACAAAACACGTATATTTCGATCGAAAAAAGATTACGCTCTTTCAGCTCTGTTGTCTTTGCAAATGGATAAGGTGCTCGTATAACGGCACAGAGGGTGCGAGACAATTATTCATCGACATGTTAAGTGTGAAGACACACAGTCCAAATGATTTTTCACACACACACACACACACACACACACACATAGTCTCTCTCTCTCTCTCGCTCTATCCCCAGACAAGTACAATATATTTGGCACCACACACGGAGTCTCTCACACACACACACACACACTCTAGCATACACATGTGCATTCACAAGCACACGCATACACACCTACTCTCTCATTCGTTTTTCCTTTCAGACCTCGTGTCGGTCTGGTGTCATTAACCGTCGCGCGTGGGTAAGTAGCTGTGGGAGGATATTCGCCTCCGTTCTCCGTCTCGATGGCTCAGGTTCATGTCACGAGCCCCTCCTCCTGCTGCGTGAATTAACGGCAGTGGCGGCAGTGCAGCGTTTGTGTCTGAGGTGCCACTGAGCGCCCGGAGGTTTGCGGGATTCCAGGTATTGAGCGCAAATGGCTGCAGCATCCGAGGATGAGACAGACCGTCGGCCGTTCCGAAGAGCGCGATCCAAGAGCGACACGCCGTACCTCGCTGAGACCCGACTGTCCCTCAACCTTCAGTCAGGTATCTCTCTCACACATACTCTTTCTTCCTTTCTGCACACACGTGTGCTTGTGGTCGAGGGATCGCCTGCAGGCTATGCGCTGTCGGAGTGTGTCGCCGAACACAGCGGTCACGTTCGGATGTTGTAAGTGCATGGTCAGAATGAAAGGCGCTAGCTTCTCGGCTGGCGCAGCGCGTGAGCATGGACAAGATGACTTATGTATGTCATTCTTTTGTGTGAATATGCGGTTCAATGAGCTGTGTCAATATAGCTAATGGATGTGTGACTTTGTCTGTGACGTGACGCCTGCTGTGTGTGTGTGTGTGTATGTGTGTATGTGTTGAGGATATAAATCACCATTGTCACAATACAGTCACGACATCATTCCTTGGTTCTTTCTATAGATGTTTAAATGTGCACACGAGTGTGCTCTCTATCTCTTTCGGTGTATGCATGTGTGTGAGAGAGAGAGTTAAGAGGAGGCGTGCACATTCTGTGGCAAAAACCCGTCGCCAGTGGACCAGCTTTGGGCTTCCAATCCATGACTGTGGTATTAAAGAGCGAGCGAAGAGCATCCACTGTTGCTATGGTGATTTAATCAGTAGCCCAAAGAAGAATGTCGCAGACAGCGGAGGAAGACAGAGGACTAGAATGCCAGTCCCAACATTGCGCTCGGGGTGCACGTGCTTTGCCAGTCCTAAAGGCACTGGTGAAACACCACGTCAGCCGCCTCACGCTTTCTCGTTTAACGGGCTACAACTTCTGTGAACTATTCAGTGACACCTAATGCCAATATGTGGTGTTTGTGTGTGTGTGTGTGTTTAACCCCCACCCCCTCTGACAATGTTTTCACACCCACGTGTGCTACTTTTCATGACTTTATTTGTTTATCTGTTCTTGTTTGATGTTGGCCCTGGAGGAGCTCTGTCAGTAGGTGGTAGTATTTGTGTGTGTGTGGTAAGTAAGTGTGTGTTTGCACGTGTGTGTGGGTGTGACATCTGCAGTGACTTTAGTTAGGATGACTGTGCCCTGCATGACATCATTGTTGAAGCAACAAGCAGAGAGAGAGAGAGAGAGAGAGAGAGAGAGAGATTCCAAGAAAGGGGGGAGGGGGGTGCAGACACATACACACACAAACACATATCCTGGAGGCTCTGCTCTGTCCTGCCACATTGTATTAATCACAGCCACAAATGTTCTGTAGAGAGAAAGAGATAGAGAGACCAGATGATGAAGGAGAAAGGGGATACAAACACAGGGCAAAGTATCAGGGTGATAGTGCTGGCATCCATATCCCTATGTATATTCTGTCTTTATCATCCATGGCACAGCTCCCAGAAGACTGCAGTAGTCCATTTTACTGGGTAGCCAAGGGAGGGGAGATACCAAACCTGGTCTCCACCATGCAGACTTCAATAAGGGCAGCAGCTCAACTCTGCTGGAGGGTATAGTGGAGCAGGATTTGGCATCCCAATCCTGTGGTCTAGAGGCTCAGGTTGCACACCCAGCATCTTGGAAATGGGGTATGTAGGGTAGGGACTGCACTCAGGAGGGTCTTTGGGGTGTTTTCCTCCCTCTGGTTTAAGACATTTGAGTCAGTGTCCATGTAGCTGATACACACACACACACACACACACACACACACACACACACACACACACACACACACACACACATATATATACCAGCTTTCAACTGACAACAGCATATACAAAGCTCAGCCGACCTGTGCATGGTTCAGAGAATCTATATATATATATAATAGGTATTATAATAGGTATTATATATATATAATTAGACAATTACCAGTTCAGGACCATGGATACCGACCTTTTACATTTCAGCACCACTGCAGTGGACCAACAATACGTGCTATACAAGACATGGCTAATTGCCAGGGCATATGAGCTTACAACTGACAACAGCATATACAAAGCTCAGCCGACCTGTGCATGGTTCAGAGAATCTATATATATAATATATATAGGTATATAGGTATTATATATATAGATTCTCTGAACCATGCACAGGTCGGCTGAGCACTGCAGTGGTGCTGAAATGTAAAAGGTCGGTATCCATGGTCCTGAACTGGTAATTGTCTAATCTCTAGTGTGGTTGGGATTGTGTGTGTGTGTGTGTGTGTGTGTGTGTGTGTGTGTGTGTGTGTGGTGTGTGTGTGTGTGTGTGTGTGTGTGTGTGTGTGTGTGTGTGTGTGTGTGTGTTTGTGTGTGTGCATTTGTGCTTGCATATGTGGGTGGTTAGTTGGTTGGTTGGGTACACAGGAGGGACGATGGACTGGATTCGTCACCGCTTTCGCTTAACTGCTTTTCGTTATGTAACCATCTTAGCACCCTTTTTGCACAGGCATGGAGGTGCACACACTCTAACTCAGGCCTCATATGTTCCTGCTTCCTGACGTTTGTATTAAGGGATTGCATTGTGACTCAGCCACAAGCTCTCTGATTTCATGCCTTGGCCTTTAACCAATACGGTATATCTCATATCAACAGACTCCAAAACACACACACACACACACACACACACACACACACGCACGCACAAACACAGATATTTCATTTTACCGTGCCTCTTTCTCTTTTTTGCTTCATCTCTTCCTCCTCCTCTTACCCTCTTTCTCAATGTGCTCCCCATCTCCAGCCGTTGAGGGGTGCAGTGCCGTTATCTTGCGTGACTGCGTGAAGCGTGTGGTTCGTTTGGACCAAAACGTTCGTTTGCTGCTCCCTGTGTCATGCCTTGGCGGCCTGTGTCGCTTTTTCTCGGCGCGCTCTCTGCCGTGCCTTGCTCCTGGCCGCGCGCGGATGCGACTCTTTCAGTTAACCGACAGAACAGAGGCAAATTTAAAATGGGGTGACGTAAGAAGAGGGGAAAAAAACATACGGCACTGTGTATGAGCAGGCACCGGATCATGGAATCGCGTCCACACATTTAACGCTCGCACACGTCGTTCAGGTTTGGACAGATCCGGAATGACTGCGGACTCTCGTGCCTCTCCCACAATCCGGTCCGGTATTTCTTCTCTGGGGCGGTGCGTAGCATTACACACCTCAACGTAATTACGGAGATTGAACCGAAGGAGGTAGGCTACTGAGACGCTTCTCGTTCTCGCGTTTTTTGTTGAATTAGAATGTGTGCTGAGTGAAAATATACAATAAATGACCGACTCAATAAATATCACGGATGTGTGCCGGGATTCAAAGGGTACGACTAGAAGGATGGTTATGCGAGGCCAAGCGTGAATAACTACGCTCGCCTGCTGTCAGAGGGCCGAGTGTGTGCAGGCTGCGAGCGCAAACAGCCCCAGGTGGTTCGTTCGTGTGCTTGACGTCGGAACCATCCTTAACGGTTCTGGCTAATCTCTCGCAGGATGGTCGTTAAGGCTCGGGCACGTTCTGTTCCGGTGCATACCATTTCCATCTCCGAGAGGCGAACGTAAAACAGCGGGCTTGCTTTGACTGGAGCGGAAGGACCATGGCAGGACCACCGCATGCCGTGGCTCGGCTCGTCTCCGGGGCCCGGGAGGAGCCACCGTCCTCGGGAAGTCCTGCCGACAAGCCCCGAAAGCGGAGAGCGTTTTACCTGCTTCGCATGCGTTCACCGAGCACAGCCGTCAATAACAACAACAACAGCCTCGCCCCGTTAGTGATTCCTGGACAGATCAAACACATCTGCAGCAACTGCAGCCGCGGGCGCGAGCTACGGGACGGTGAGACAGTGTGTGTGCGCATGTGTCTTGGGAGAAGGCCTTAGATGTATAGCCTATTGCCACTGGATCGAATTTAGGAGATCCAAAAATAGGAGAAGTGTGATTGCAGTTATGATAATGATTCCTATTCTTATTGTTGGAAGTAGCGGTTTTATTATTAATTCGTTTTCATTTCACGCCTTGCATGTTGTAAGAAGTAATCCTCGCTTCAAGAGCTAATTTAAAAAAAACGTAGCACCAAAGCAAGAGACACCACATTGCTCTCTCTCTCTCTCTCTCACACTCACTCACTCATACACACACATTTCCTGAATGTGTATAGTAAATATGTTCATAGAGAATAGTAAGTCATAGCCTGCAGTGTAATTGATGGAGGTGTTCCTAAGGAAATAGTTTTTTCTTGTATCTGTCATTCTCAAGGCTGTCAGACAACCAGTTTGATGGAAAGATGAATTGATTGAGAGTAGGATTGATGTTCTTTGTGACCAATACTTTCGATTGGCAAGTGGGATTAAGTGTTTTCCTGTGTGCAGTGGAAGGGGTGGATCGCCTGGCAGCGCTGCGCTCTGATTCGCTCGTCCCAGGCACACACACACCACCCATACGGAGACGAGGCAAGCTGGCTACTCTGGGTCGCCTCTTCAAACCTTGGACATGGCGGAGGAAGAGGAATGACAAGTTCCAGCAGAATTCAGCCGGTACTGACCCACACACACACACACACACACACACACACAGATTTCATGATATTTGTCAGTTCTGTGAGTAGAAATCTGGTTTTGTACCTGATCTGGTGTGTGTATGTGTGTGTGTTTCAGCTCTGGAGAGAAGGTTGTCCATGCGAGCTAGCAGAGAGGAGTTAATCAGGCGAGGAGTACTGAAGGAGATCCATGAGAAAGGTGGAAAATAAACACACACACACACACACACACACACACACACACACTCAGAGAGAGAAATACAGGTCTTTTACACAGTTGAGTTTCTTCTCTTTGTCGGAGCAAACAGGTATGAATAACAGGGGGACATAGAGAGTACAAGATAGAAAGTGTGTTTGACGGGTTAACCTAGTTACTGGAACATTCACATTGATTTGATAATAAACCCTTTATACTTTAACCTTAACTGAACCTTTATACGTGTGTGATTGAGGCATTTAAACAGCATTTAGTCCAGGATCTCACAAACTCTCACAAAAAAAGAGTCTCACAAACTCTCTCAACTTTTCTCCCTTTCACCATCTCATTCTACTTCTTTATCTCTCTCCCTCACGGTTCCTGTCCATTCAGAGAGTGTGCCGTTGCCATCGGCGATGGGTCAGGAGGTGTGCATGCCAGTGTCAAAGGAGAGTGAGGCACCTACAAAACCAAGTACGGAAGTTCGGCCAGGTATTATTATTTCAGTCGACTGTTATACTGACCTACTCTCTGGATGCATTTTCAGTATCCAGGGGAGCTAACTGGTCAGTATTTCCATGTGCTAGGCCAGGGACCATGTTTGTCTTTGTGAGTGTCTGCATATTGACTGGTTTAGACACTGAAAGCTTACAGTCAATAAGTCCTTTGTCGTTTAAAAATACACCAGTGTTTTTTAAACACATGAAAATAAACTTGACCTCTGATACACAAACACACACACACACACACACACACACACACACACACACACACACACACACACACACACACACACACACACACACGCATGCATACACCTGGGACAGGTAAAGTCAGTTTAGATTAAGTAGTCACAGAAGTATTGCTAAGACCTATTGTAGTGACACTACCTCTTTGTCCTCCTCCCAAACATATTATTTTACCCCCCCCCCCTCTCTCTGGGGCTTTTCTTTCTTTTTTCCTCTTTGCAAACTTTTTGATTTAAATGTAAATGATCTGATGATTCTATCATCGTCTCTTCCTTGGCAGTTCTTGTTCTCCGTATGATGTTCTAAGGTATGTTGCTCATTCCTCTCCATTTTTGTCTCTTTTGTCTCTTCCACCCTCTCTGTCTCTCTTTCACCTCTCTCTCTCTCTCTCT
Source organism: Clupea harengus (assembly GCF_900700415.2). Taxonomy (NCBI): domain Eukaryota; kingdom Metazoa; phylum Chordata; class Actinopteri; order Clupeiformes; family Clupeidae; genus Clupea; species Clupea harengus. The sequence goes on along the minus strand of NC_045161.1, from coordinate 9,480,895 downwards.
CTCTCTCTCTCTGTCTCTCAGACTCCTCCAGGAAACTCTCTCCTCCTGTCCCACCAAAGAAAGTGATGATATGTGAGCCAACGCCCCCCTCCCACCCTCCTCCCGCTCATACCGTCACACACACACACTCACACACACTCACGCTCACACACACTCTGTCACACATGCACACACTGCCATATCCCAGCATGCCCATCTCTCTGCATCCCCCCAGCCGCATCATCGAGGAGCTCAACAAGACACTCGCTTTCACCATGCAGCGATTAGAGAGGTGAGTTACAGTGTGTGTGTGGGTGTGTGTGTTTGGCACCTCGTAGCAACAAGGGGTCTGTCTTACAGTGTGTATCTATGTGTGTGAGTTTCACCTTGTAGCAACAACAGACGTAGATTTCTGTATGTGTGATAACAGTGACTGAAAATGTGCAGTACAGTGTGAGTGTGCATATGTGTGTCAGTGTGAGTTTCTAGAAAAATGTGTGTTTGTTTGTGTGCAGTTGTGTATACAACTCTAATGTGTAAATCTGTGTCCAGCCATGCAGCAAGTTAAATGTGTCTGTGTAACCCAGGGTATATAACTCTATAGAGTGTGTCTGAAACTAGTGGTGTGCCTTGAAACAGACTACGTAAACAGAAGGTGTGATAAAGTGTACCTGATAAACATTTTATAAATCCATGGAACGTTTTTTTGTAAATGAAGTGTGTGTGTGTGTGTGTGTGTGTGTGTGTGTGTGTGTGTGTGTGTGTGTGTGTGTGTGTGTGTGATTTCTTAGTTCGGTGTTCCATGCTGTTCCCACGGTTATGATTGAGTGTGAAGATAACAAAGAGAATCACCTGCGGCAACCAGACTGCCAGGCCTCGCACACCAGCTACACACAGCAGGGGAGAGAGGAGGAGGACAGTGAGGAGGACGATGATTCAATGTTCACAAGTAAGACATGTGTGTTCAACAATGAGAGTGTGTTTTCTTCTGAAAGAATGATCCTCTGTGAGTGGGCGTGTGTCTGTATGCCTTCATGTGAGTGAGAAAGAGATGAACAGAGGAAGAAAAAAGAAAGGCAGTATGCAGTAGGCAGTATGTAGTATGCAGTAGGCAGTATGTAGTATGCAGTAGGCAGTATGTTGAGAAAGTATTTAGGGAAGACTGAGTGGCTGTGAAGATCCGTAACACTAATTTTGTGTGTGTGTGTGTGTGTGTGTGTGTGTGTGTGTGTGTGTGTGTGTGTGTGTGTGTGTGTGTGTGTGTGTTAGGTACTCTGGCTTTGAGGGTGCTCAGGAAAGACTCCCTAGCTGTGAAGATCGGAAATCGGCCGTCACAGTGGGAGCTGGAGGAGAAGAATATCCTTATGAGACGCTCTGACCACGACAGGCTGGAGAGCAGACAGCAGACCTGCACCAAACTCACACGGTACACACGCACATACACACACACATGGACACACAGCTCTCATGATACACTCACACAATTATTCAGCAGGTGTCTAATTTATTCCAGAGGTAATCACAGATTATGTTTGATCTCTTTGCAGGAGGTTAAGCCTGAGACCAACAGCAGAGGAGCTTGAGCAGAGGAATATCCTGAAACGTGAGTCTACACACACACTTACACACACACACGCATTTCTCAAATTGGGAAATATGGTGCGGTGGACGGTGGAGAAAATCTTTTGAAGTATTTTCTTTCTGTATCTTTTCCCCATAACTTTTCAGCCCGGAACGAGGAGGAGGAACAGGAAGAGAAGAGAGAACTCAAGAGACATCTAAACAAAAAGGTGAAAGAGAGCAAATGCAAGTCTGTGAATGTGTGTGTGTGTGTGTGCACGTGTGTGTGGGTGTGTGTGTGTGTGTGTGTGTGTGTGTGTGTGTGCGCATGTGTGTGGGTGTGTGTGTGTGTGAATGAGAGAGAGAGGGAGATAGAGGGGGGGTGTAGAGCATCAGAGACAGAATGACCGAGAATTGGATGGACAGACAGCACACTGTATATTCTACTGAAATGGATGTAGTGTCAGATTGGCTGATTTCTTACATTGTAAATATGACCAAGAACAAGGAAATCTGATGAATAGTCTGAATCTAAATTAATGAATTGGTTTCTCCTTGTGTCCCTCTCTAGCTGCGGGAGCGGCCTACAGTGGAGGCGTTGCGTGAGGCTCGGATTCTCAGTTTTAATGACTACGTGGAGGTCGCTAAGGTGCAGGACTATGATCGTCGTGCCGACAAACCCTGGACTCGCCTCACTGCAGCTGACAAGGTAATGAACGTGTGTGTGTGTGTGTGTGTGTGTGTGTGTGTGTGTGTGTGTGTGTGTGTGTGTGTGTGTGTGTGTGTGTGTGTGTGAATGTATGTTTATATCTGTGTGCATTAGTGTGCGGTTTCCATGTGTACAAGCATTGTGTGGAAGAGGCGGTTATGGCACTGTACAGGGTGAAGAACAAGGTTCATCTCCTGTATTATGTATCCCTTTGCAGGCAGCCATACGCAAGGAGCTGAATGACTTCAAAAGCACAGAGATGGAGGTTCATGAGTCCAGTCGTCACCTAACCAGGTACACACACACACACACACACACACACACACACACACACATACACACATTCCACATTTAAACCAACATCAGACTTTCCTTAAAGCGTTTTTCCAGAACACACCCACCCTCACTCTTCACTTTTGTCTTTCCCCAGGTTCCACAGGCCCTGACTCTAGACCAGCTGAAGTATCTCCGTGTACGACTGGACTTGTACTACTGGGGTTAGTGCTGTGCAGATTGATGGGGCTGGGGACTAGGACGGAATTCCCTGCATGGCTGGAGCCCCCTTCGGCCATCCTGACACACCTCAAGTGCTGAGATGCTTCACACCCTCCAGAACCGGCTTCACTGGATCCAGATTGACATCACATCCAAACCACACTGGATCCAGATTGACATCACATCCAAACCACACTGGATCCAGATTGACATCACGCCCAAACCACACTGGATCCAGATTGACATCACGCCCAAACCACACCTTCAGTCAGTTTTAAGCCACAGCTTCCTTAAAGCCCCTTCAGGAACAGGTTTACATCAGTTTGGATCAGACCTACTCTTGCGGCTAATTGTTTTCTTTTTTTTATTTGACTTTCCTCTTTAACTTTTTTTTAATCCATAGTTTTTTTAAACAATCCAGGAACGTTGAAAGAGATCGTGCTGCAATTTTTTTCTGTGGTAAACAGTGATGGGATACTGAACATTTGCTGCTTTGAGGGGTGTGTTTTCCCTCCGACGTTGGTTTTGTGCTTTATTTTCATATTGTTTTGTATTTGATGGTTATTTATTTTGTATTGTTGTTTTATATTCTTCCCCAGAGCCTTACAGGCTCTAATGGGATGTTCTTATGCTGGTGTTTCAGGCCTTTCATTTTTTTAATACACCCAATACCCAGGACGCATGAGTATGTTTGTGTGTGTGTGTGTGTGTGTGTGTGTACTTTGCAAGTACAAATACACACACACTCACACATACATTCTTTCATTAAGGGATCTTGGAGCAGGAATGGGGGGAGGGGTCTGAGCAATAACTAGTTTCAGTTGTAAAGCACAGCTCACCACTTTTCTGCAAATGTGTGACTGTGTCACTGTGTGTGTGTATGTGTGTGTGTGTGTGTGTGTGTGTGTGTGTGTCTCTCTCTTTCTGTTCATGCTGAGAACCGCCCTCCAATCCCTTCAAGAAAAGCCATCTAACCCCTTAAAGCCACAACTGTCTGTATCTGAGAAAACCCCTACATGTACTCCTGCTACTCTGTAATGGGCTCTAGTGCAAACTGCTTCACCCTGCTGCACCGTGACCCAACCTCAGCCTCCACCTTGGCCTCGCTCTCGACGACTCTAAACCGGGCCCACTTGTCACTTCATAGTCTTACCTAACACCCCATCTAACAATGATTACGGAATTCTTAAAAAAAAAGAATGCGATGACTAATTGAAGCCATACTACTACAACCACACTACTGATGCTCCCATAGACTTGTGCTATCTCTTGTCCCCTGACACTAATCCAACCCTGATATCACCTCCATCACTGATTAGCCCTCGATCTGCAGACAATGCCACTGAGGGCCGTTCAAAGTAAGGCACCGACTAGGAAGCACAGTGCCATATGAGACAGCTTCTTCTTCACTGTTTACCAGGATACTAAGGTGCCAAAACCGATGCCAGTTTCAAAAATAACCCTCTAATGCGGCATTAATGCTTTGTGTGTGTGTGTTTGTGTTAGTGGTTTAAAGGAAACTGCCACTCCAGTATTGTATAGAAAAATGAAGACAGTTGTGTTACTCTGAGCAATTTGTTTTGCATGACTCCGAATAAAAAAAAAAGAGGGCGGGCGGGCGGCACTGCAATGGGAGAGAGAGAGAGCTCCTTGTTCGGGGGAACTCTACTCGAAATCTGCAAGCCAAACTGATGTCTGGATGTGCATGGAGGTGCAGTTTCAATGAGAGGTTGTTGAACTTACCCCTTAAGTGGTATGCTACCGATGTAATACCACACACCTCAGGGGTTTGGGGGGGCAGGTAACAACCCACAGCAGTCTGTAGGATGGCTGTAGAACCACATCAGATGCTCCTGCCCAATGTCTAACAGCAGGACATAAACGAATATGATAGATATAAATATATATATATATAAATATATATAGACAAATATACAAGTTGTAGGGCAGAGGGACCAACATGCACACTCAGACAACAGCCACCATATTTGAGGCAGCTCCATGTTACAGAGTGGGAATATGAAATAAGTGTTCTATAGGATAAAAAGGAATGTGTGTGTGTGTGTGTGTGTGTGTGTGACAGAGAGAGAGTGTGTAAGTGTGTGTGTGTGTGTGAGTGAGGGTAGTAGGCAGTATATAAATGGGAGGGAAGTGCATGTGACAGCTCTGTTCTCATTCCCATCTCATGAAGTCTAGAGTCTCTTCTAAATAAAGGAGCTTTTCAAAACACTCAAGGATGGGAAACTTGTTGAGGAGTGCAAGTCTGTTTTTCTGCATGTGAGGTACATCTGGAATGTGTGTGTGTGTGTGTGTCTTTGTGTTAGGTAGCAGTGTACATTACACCAATGACAGACACAAGGTGATAGTTTTTTTCTTTTTACTCTTTCAGAAGTCAGTTACATGTTACACAGTGGAACAACAGGTGTGTGTATCGTGTGTGTGTGTGTGTGTGTGTGTGTGTTACACTGAGTGCATGGGTGTTCCACAGTACTTGTGCCACAGGTCTATGGCTTTGGTCACAATGGCGTCTGTGTTCTCCTGAGGCATCTAGAAAGAGAGACAGAGACTGAGTCCAGTATATGTAATAGAAGGAGTCTGGATGCTTCAGTGTTGATGACTGTAAATGCATGTATTTGTATGTAAGTATTTTATTGAAACTATGAAGGATAAACCATATACAGTACGTGTTAGCTAGTAATTAACAGTTTGTGATCTCACATTGCACAGGAAGTTGGCCACGCCCTCAGGCTTCATGCCCATCAGCATGATCTTGTAGGTCAGGAGGATCTCCATGGCAACAAAAACAAGGATCTTACAGGAGCCGCTTATCACTTTGTCCCACACTCTGCCAGCCAATCAGAAAGCGCAACACATGAGCATCCTCAGATACCAGCAACTTACTTATGACCCTTACAGTAACCAGAAGTGCAGTGTTTCCCAAGCATTGGAGTGTTCCGTGTATGGAAGTGTGTGTGCATACCTCTGCAGGCTGGTGTCTGGTAGGCAGCCAGCAAAGCAGCGCTTGAACCAGAGCGAATATGGCAACGTTGCTAGGCAACCGGAAGTACGCAGCTGAGTCAGCAGAGCGTTGTCCTCCTGAGACAGGAAGTGCTCCAGACTCTTTGGCTGAGAGAGAAAGAACGAGAGACGAAGAGAGTAATGAATGAGATGGACAGATGTTCATGGCAGGACAGAGGAAAGAGACACGAGTGCTTAAAAGAAAAAGTATGCAGTGCACACTTAAAAGCTACTGTACAGGCTCTACAGTGGAGGCCCATTTCAGATAAGTACACCAGAGAGGCAGAAGTGCAGGCTTATGTAAGTGCACACTCATAAGGGTGGGCATACTCACCAGGTGAGGTATGGAGTCTCCAAACTTGTGGTGGAATTGGTTGACAAAGTTTTTCACCAGCCAGTAACAGTCCACTGGGTCATCCACCAACTCCTCCATCGTATGGCCAATGGCCAAGAAGTCCTCATCCACATCGTCCTACCACAAGTGCACGTGCGCACACACGCGCACACACACACACACACACACACACACACACACACACACACACACACACACACACACACACACACACACACACACACACACACACACACACACACACACACACACACACACACACACACACACACACACACACACACACACACACACACACACACACACACACACACACATATAATCTACCCACCTCTCGTTTATATTGTTTCTCTAACCAAGATGTCTCAAACTAAAATTTCCCCTGAATTTTCAAATTCCCAGCTTACACTAATTTCTTAACCGATCAATCTCAACAGTCATTAACTCAGAAACAGGCTTATTGGCACATCAAGTACTGCCATAGCAATTATGGAAGGATTAGCTTGGATTAGGTAGGTTGTTGATCTTAAAATTATGTGTTGTGTATCTAAGCATGCATACATGCAAGTCAAGCCTACAATTACATTTACTCCTATACATACATGTCTCTTTCTCTCTCTCTCTTACTGGGCTTAGTTCACTGCAGCGGCGCAGCATTTGGTTTTCCAACTGGAACATGCGGAGGTGGAGCTCCGTTAAGGGTGTAGCCTTATTGACAAATCGCATGGTGACCAAAGCCCCACGCACATCCTCGTACTGCTCTGCCCGGTAACGGGAAACTAAGGGGTGAGAGTCACTGTGGGGTGGGAGGATACCTGGGAAGACACACACAGATGACATCAGAAGAGGACATACGTTAAAAAAAGAAAAAAGAGTGAAGAACAAAAAGGCATTCTACAATCTTCTGAAATGGAAAACGTTTACCATAACTACCATAACTTTACCATACTGTGAAAACATCTGTGTACACAAATTCAAGTGCTTATGAGTGTTTTTACCGAGCAATACTTTCCACACATGGATTCTGTACATTGAAGGCAAAGGAAACCTCTGGCTGAAGGTGATCAGCTTCTCTACATCTGAGAAGGATTGGAAATGGGAACATTGAGGGTGAAAGGAGAGGTCCAAGTCAGTTGCAAATCACTCAAATAACTGCTAAGAGCTTGTATGGTTTGGTGGATGATGGAGTTGATTAAGGTTGTGATATGATTATGGTGATTCGGGTCTCACCCAGTGGGCTGTCTTTCAGCAGGATCTCCAAAGACTTCTTCTCCTCCACTCCTCTGAAGCCCACCTTCTCATAATATGTCGAACGGAAGTTCCGTTGCGGGTCGTCCGCCATAGCACCACCCCCTACACATGGGTAAACATTCTGTCACGAGGGCCATAGAGAACATTGCCTTCTGTATGAGGAACACTTATGATTGCTTCCAAAAGACGAAAACTAACTGGTGCATTCACTGCGTACGTTTTCATGCTATACCACAATTATATCAGACGTTAACGTTTCCTTTTTAACGTCATAGTAGTTACCGTTAAATTATGAGGATCTGGCTTACATGCCGATAGTTTTATTTCAAATACGTTGTTAAATATGAAAGTAAGCCAAGATCATCGCAAAGTTACTGCCTTACCGTTGCGTTTAGAAGTAAAGCAAAATAACTGTGCCGGGCCTCAGTACATCCCCGGAGTTTCCTGTTCGCATGTGCGCTTGAAGCGGATCCGTAGACGGGCGAATCGCCGAGTTAAGCTCCCAGTGATTCCAGTGTACTTTCTAGCGTCCTTAGCACTTAAAATCCTTAACAATAACGGAAGAAACGACAGACCTTAGGCCCATTTGAACCGCGATCGATAAACTAGAAACATTTTAATAGTATGGGCATTGCAAGCAAGACTTGCGTGCTCACCACAAACATGGCTAGTAGCGGCCCCACTGCAGAACTTGACAACATTTGCCATTTGTGTGTCGTCCACAGCCAGAGAGTGGCGCCATAACACCGTTTTTAGCTTTTTGTTACGGTTCCCAAAACTGCAGGCCATTAATGCCACACATTCTTATGTTGTCTTTGCTTTGCTTTTGATCGTGGTAACGATCAGTTATTATACTCGGTTCAAATGCAAAGTGGTTCACCTGTGTAACACCTTTCATTTTTTTTAACCAAATGCAAAATGCCTCTGAGACTAGTCACTGACTCTCATGGCTTTAGGTTTACCTGTGTTCATCGTGTCCCCATTCTTAGGAACCACCCATCCAGATGGTGGGAAGTGGCATTCACTGACTATTGGTCAGCACATTATAACACCTTGGTACAGCATGCCTATATTACTACATGGACCATACTGTATGTAACGACATACATTGAGTAAGCATGCATTGTTTCATGACGTCAGAACAAATATATCTATATCTTTACACATTACTCTGTACATGCGTAATATAGTTAGGCACACTAACAAGGGCCCTACATGTGTTACAGAAGATTATATTGAATTGTGTTGTAGCATTAGTCATACTTCTTCATCTCTATCCTTTAACATTAATTTAATGGCCATACGGTGTGCTCTATTTTCCATCAAATGCATGGCAACTATCTCTATGACTGATGTCTAGTAAACATCAGATAATTCAGTTTCTGTCTCACTTCCTTTATGTAAATAATATCCTGACTCCTCATTTAGCTCAGTTCAGTTGTCCAGTTCAGTTGTTCAGACCCACCTGTATGGTTTCAAGGTAAGTCTCATTTATTTGTAGTGTGGAACAAATTATACCATAGATACAGATCCACCCATATGTTACCCTTGGTATTACATTCTGTTGGTGTGTATTTGAGGTGTACATTCTGTGCATTTTTATTTCTTGCCTCAGGGACAGAAAACTAGAAACAACCATAAACCTGAATGGCATCACTGTAGGTCTCAAAGCATTACCTTCTGCAATTTAAATGCCAGAGTCTGGAATGCTTTTAACATTCATGTAGGACTTTATGTTCTCTCTTGCTCTCTCTCCCTGTGGATGTTTGTGTTTGTCTTGCTCAGCATCACCCCTCTAGGAAACATGACCACTCCAAATAAAGACACAGACACAGATGTTTTTTTAATCATTTGTATTAATGGTGGAAAAGCTAAAAGTGATAAGGAAGCCGAATGGCATAGTTAACATGCACTGACACGAGGTTATTGCAGGAAGAGGGATGAACACCATCAGCACCAGAGTTCTTCACCAGACCAAATAATGCATTGCACTCATCATCATCCTAATCAGACAGAGGACACCTAAATGTTCCCAAGCACACCCACACATTTCACTGAATACACAGTGTTGGAAAAAGGTTAATAGAGATTTATACCGTGAACAATACTGGATTTCTCTCATATCAGGTTACTTCAGGTAGACACTGAACGAGACCCCACACTCCCATTCACCACATGCTGAACTCCTCCAGCTAACACACTGGGTAACCACAGGCGCCTGTGTGCAGAAGATCATGACCCCTAATATAATATACTGAAGCAAATGTAGAAGTGCACTTTAACATTGTGTTAGGCTTTGGCCGAGACACTGGCTGACTGTTAATTACAGTTAGGCTAGCAGCTTAAATAGGCTCTAACCAAATAAGGCCAGCAATGTGAAATTCCCCCTGCCCATTACATTACACACATTTTTATTTGGTAAGGCCTCATGGTGTGTGTGTGTGTGTGTATGTGTGTGTGCAGGGCTGTGAATTTGCTTATTTGTTCATATGAGTGCTTATGGTTGCACTGAACCTCTCTAATCTGTCTATGCTTTCAATCATTTTTGAATGTTTTGAGTGTGTAATGTGTGTGTGAGTGTGTGCATTTGCATACATTATTAAACCGAATGTGTGATAATGATGTGTGTGTGTGTGTGTGTGTGTGTGAATGCAGGTAAATTGATATCAGTCCCTCCCGGATTTTGCGATGGAACTTCTGCATTGTTTGCTATTGACTTTATTTAACTCGAAATCACCACAATTTTCAGGGGCTGCTCGTATAGGAGCTGGAGCTGTAACTATAGCTGGTGTATATGGATGAAGAGGAAGGAAGGTCAACGCTGTTCCTGCGCGACCCTGAGCGCGACCCCGAGCACGACCCCGACCTTGACCCTGGGTTGGAGGAGGCGTGCGCAGCAGGGAGCATCATGATGCCGGTGGTCTCCTCCAGCAGGCAGCGCTCCAGGACCTCGACGTAGGACACCTTAAGGCTGGAGCGCGGGCAGGTGAGGCAGCGGGTGTGCTGCCGTGTGTCGGCCAGCTTCTGGGCGGATCGGGCGTCCACCCATCCCTCGGCCTGCGCCTCCTCCAGGCTCCGTCGGCACCCCTCCTGCGGGTCCCACAGGCCTCCCGTGGCCTGCTGAAACTCCAGGAAGCGATTGCCGGCCTCCTGCGGCAGCCAACGCTCGTTCACGGCCTCTGCCACCGAGAGGCGGCGCCCCCCCTGGCTGGGCTCGTTAAAGCCCACGTAGGCCTTCTGTGCAGGGCGAAGGCGGGTGGCCATGTCCGTATCGACAAGGCCCATGCGCTGGCCTTCCTGCAGGGAAAGACGGCGCCCAGACGTGGGGCACACCAGGCCGCCGGTGCACGCCTGGGCCTCCAGGAGGCGCTGCCCTGTGAAGTTATCCACCAGGCCGCGGCTCATGGCCTCGGTCACACTCACCTTCTCCAGTTTGTCCGAGTCAAAGATGGCCCCCACCGGGTTTCGCTCACCCGTGGTCGCTACGGGTGACGCCAGGTTGACAGACATGCTGGCGACGCGACCGAGGCTACTGGGGGAAAGTGGGGAAAGCGGGGAAAGCGGGGCCTGCTCTCTGGATGTGTAGCCACTACTACTCTTACTGCTGATGATGACTGAGGACGTCGCCACGGTTTGAGATTTGATGCTTGTTTTTGAGGAAGTATGAGGAGAGGTGGAAGTGGCAGATGCCGAGGCAGCAGAGGCAGCGGAGGCAGCAGATGACTTTGCTGTGTGGCTAGAGGAGGATGTGGAGGCAGCTGAAGACCTGGTGCCAGAGGAGGCAGAGGAGGTGGAGGTCTGTGTGGAGGCCTTCAAACCAGATGTTGACTTGAGGTTCTTTGTGCCTTTAGAGATAACTTCCATTAGCTGCGCTAGAGTGAGACTCCCAGCACGGTACTGATCCAACTGAGCCTGTTTGACTACGCCCTGCTTAAGCAGCTCCTGCACGTCATACTCCACGCCCTGGGTCCGGTCCATGATGACCAGCCTCTTGGAGCCGTCCGCAGCCGTGATGGTGATCTCCTCCCACTCGCACTCCTGCTGCGAGAGCTCCACAAATGTCTCGTAGTCAATGAGCTTCGCCTCGTACGCTTGCTTAACAGTCATCTCACGCCCACTGTCGGGGTCGACGATCACCACCCTCCTCTTCCTGACTGTGTTCTTCTGGCTGGTGGGCACAGTGGCAGGCAGAAGCAGCTGCCCGGTCTTCGGGTCCTTGCTACAGCGCTGCATCAGCTCGGTGTAGCTGAGCTTCGCCTGACTGTTGTTGGTGTCTATGAAGCCCCCGTTGGCACCCCCTTGAACCTCAAGTGTCTCGCGGAGGTCCTGGGTCAGCAGGCCGCGCTGGACAGCTGTATCTGGAGGGATGCGGATGCTCAGCCAGGGGTCGACAATGCCGCCACTGCCCAGCTGAGCCCCCAACAGACGCAGACCATAGCTCCTCTCTACCTGCCCACGCTGCAGGGCCTGCGACAGGCAGAGCACGGGGGCACCTCCAGGCTGGCTGTAGCCAGTCACAGCCTTTTCAGCTTTGAGCAGGGCCTCTTTAAACTCTGCCCCTACGAGCCCCTTGCTGTAGGCTTCCTGTACTGTAAAACCCCGGCCCTCACGCGGGTCCATGACGAATCCGCATGCGGTCTGACCCTCCAGTAGCTCCAGGGCCACTTCTTTACTCAGCAGCCCCGCTTGCAGGGCCTCGTGCAGTGTCAGGCTGCGTCCACTCGGCTGCTCCTGCACACCTGCAATGCAACCGCACTCGCGCAGGTAGGTGCGCAGACGCAGCTTGATGTCATCTAGGTGCAGACGGCCGTTCAGCAGATGCTCCAGGTCCTCGGGCTCCAGAAGACCTACACCCACCAGTTCCCACACGGGTACATCAGCTCTGAGACCCTGCACAGTCAGCACTGCCTTTGGAGGCGGCAGCAACAGCAGGCCAGTGGAGGGGTCGGTGATGCACATCTCTTGCAGTGTGGTGTAGGTGCAAGGGCGCTGGGTGAGCGGGTCCAGGTAGGAAGTGGGTTTCATGTTCAGGGTGGTGTACATCTCCACGTCCAATAGGCTGCGGTCCGTGGCCAAGTCCCGCGGGAGGAAGACGCTGAGGCTGGGGTCCAGCACGCCCCCTATTGCCTCCTGGGCCTGCAACAGCTGCAGGGTCACAACCTCGTCCCTCAGTCCCCGTCTGTGAGCCCGCCCCACTCCCAGGCGCTGGCTGGTCCCTGGGTCACGTATGCCCAAGCAGGCAGACTCGGCTTCCAGCAGACGATCACGTGAGCAACGCGGCACCAGCCCAGAGGCCTGTCCTTCGTCCACGCGCCTTCGCCGATGGGGGTCGGATGGGTCGATCAGCCCACCCGTGGCTGCCTGGGCCTCTAGCAGCCGTAGGGCGCTCTCGCGCGACAGTAGCTTCTCCTTAAGGGCCTCTGCCAGGGTCATCTTGCCCTTTGGTCCTGCTGCCATCCCTGCGATGACCCTCGCTCCGCGCAGCGCGGGCTGCAGCTGGGCATCCACTTCGTCCACACTGCGCTCGTCCTTCAGCAGCTGGTCGAGCGTCGGCTGCCCCAGCAGGCCACAGTCACGCAGCTGTTGGGCACTGACCTGAGCGCACACGCCCTGGAACATCAGGGTGGAGGGGTCGCGGAGAGGGCGCAAGGCTTCGGTCTGTATCTGTGCGTGGCAGACGTCGGGCCTTTCCTCCATCTTCTTGATGCGCAGCAGGAGCTCGCTCCTCTCCACCTGCCAGCGCTTGGTCTCCGCCTCACGGGTGGCCAGCTCTCGCTTGAGGGTCTCCAGCTGCTGCTGGAGCTTCTGGTGCAGCCTCTGCGCCTCCTCCAGAGAGACACGCAGGCGCTTCAGCTCCTCCTCCAGCTCCTTCAGGCGCCTCTCCAGCGCCTCCCGCTGGGCACGGAGCTCAGCGCACTGCTTCTCAGACCGCTGCAGCTCCGCAGATGTCTGTTAAGGTTAGAGGGAGTGAGGAGAGAGCAAGAGGAAAAGGTGAAAGGTACAAAAGAGAGAGATGAGACAAAATTGAGATGATTGCAAGATGAGACAAAAAAGATGATCTCATTTATTCTCTGTCATCATGTTCACCATCCGCACAGTATTCTAAAGAGAATGAAGAACAGTCACGGATACCTACAAAAGACATGCTTAAGGCATGCAAGTACCTATGGTAGAAACTGCTGTATAAAGTAGGTGGTCATTTGGACTGAATTATCACGGGACAAACTGCCTACCCATTCATTTCCTGCTTTTGTCATGGCATTACAAGCAGAATTTTCCACTGACAGTTCAAAGGCCTAACCTACTTCAGTTTAAGGTGACCTTGGTATTCATTAATTTAAAAGAGGCAGTGCCATAAGACATTCTAATAGTGCTATAGTACTATAGGACTTCTGACCCCTGCTCTCTGCAGCAGGTCCTGGACCTGGCGAGCGCTTACATCAGATCCTCGCATACCCACTCTACATTTCACAGGGTTGTGTTGTGAGCTACAGACTCGGCTGGAACATTCTACCAAGTGCCTGCTTGCCAGAATAAAGTGCTGAGTGTGCACTGCACGTCATAGCCCAAGGTGCTAATTAAAAAGCCATCACTTTTAGCCATGAGGTAAGAGTTACTGTGTCCTGAGGTTGAGACAGTCACTGACGGTCACACCACACCCAGTGGCTGACAATAAGATGTCATGACCTAGATAAGTCAGAGTTTCGGGGACGTTTTCTTCAGGTTAGGGTCCGGTTAAAAACCACTGCACTAAATCAAGCTAGTAAATCAGTCCATTAGCAGGCTCGCATTGGCATGTGTGAATCTGCTTGCACATGCAACCAAACGCTCACATTGGCCTGTATGACTCTGGTTGTACATACCACACTGACTTGCTTCCGCAGCCTCTCAACCTCCTCTTTGAGTTTGTCTCGCTCCACCGAGACCTCCTTGAGGAGGCGCTGCTGCTCCTGGCAGAGCTTCTGGTTGTTCTGCATCTGCAGTGTGAGTGCGCTGATCTGGGCCTCATGCTCCTGTTCCCAGCCCTCCCTCATCTCTCCTTGCTGTATGCGCAAGGCCCTGACCTCCTCTTCCAGTTGCAGGCGCTCTTTGGTGAGCTCCTCTGTGAGGGCCTGGAGGCGCTGGATCTCTGCCAGCCTCTCGTTCAGCAGCCGGGCCTTCTCCTCCAGGAGGCGCTGGAGCTCCTCAAGTCGCTGGTTCTCGTCTTGGGTTCGCGCCTCGTTTTGGGTGAGCTGCAGCCTGAGTGCCCTCAGCTCCTCTTGCAAGGTGTTTGCCAGCTCCGAGGAGATGATCTGCTCCCTCTGCAGGCGTTCTAGGTCCTCGTGGCGGGCCCGGGCCTCATCCCAGGCCTGTCTGAGCTCGGCGGCAGCCTCCTCCTGGCTCCTCTGCAGGGCGGTGAGTGTGGCGGTGTACTCCTGCACCGTCAGGGTGCTCTGCTCCAGCTGTGCCTCCACACGCCGCCGCTTGCCTTGCTCCTCCTGGGCCGCTTTCTTCTGCTGCTGCATTTCCTCCTCAGCCTTCCTTCGGCGCTCCTGCTCTTCGGCCAGAGCCTGCCGCAGCCTCTGTGCCTCATCTTGCACCTCATTGCTCCTTGCCTGCAGCTGCTCCTGCTCCTCCCTCTGCTGCTGTAGGAGGAGCACATTGGTCTGGGTGACGCTGATGCGCGACTCGTAACTTTGCTGCACCTCCTTGAGGTCTGAGCTGTGTCGCTCCTGCGCCTCCCTCAGCTCTCGCTCTGCCTCCTGGGCTCTTTGCGCCTCTTCCTGGAGCTGGACCCGCAGGCGTTGCGCCTCCCTGTCCCTGTCTGCCATGCTGTTCTCCAGCTCCATCCGGGTCTTCCTGGCCTCGTCCAGCTTTTGCTGGCTCCTCTGTGCCTCCTCGTCCAGTTCCTCCTGCAGCCCGCCGTAGCGCTCCTCCGCCAGCCGCCGCAGGCGTGCCTCCTCCTCCAGTCGAAGCTCCAGGGACCGCAACTGGGCCATCAGCTCATTCAGGCGGTCCTGGGAGGAGCCTAGGTTCAGGGCCTGACTTCTCTTGGACTCCTCCATGGAGAGGAGCTGGTCCTGGGAGCGCGCCAGTTCCTCCTCACGTATCCTGCTGGCCTCCAGAAGGTGCTGGCTCTCATCGGCACGTGACGCTAGCTCCTCCCTCAGTCTGATCAGCTCCTCCTCAAAGAGTTCGATCCGAGTGCCACGAAGCTTGGGGAGGGGGGTCACAGGAAAGAAAAAAAAGGATTTTGAGGTCAGGTAGCATTTTGTGTGTGTGTGGGGGTGTGGGGTTGGGGGGGGGGCATGTGTGTGTGTGTGTGTGTGTGTGTGTGTGTGTGTGTGTGTGTGTGTGTGTGTGTGTATGTGTTTTTGTGTGGAGTGGTACCTTCAGTTCCTCCAGGTTCTTCAGCATATGTCCTAGGTGTTTGTAGTAGTCAGACGAGCTGGTGAGCAGCTCCATGTAGCGTATCTGCAGGGTGGAAACCTGACAGGAAAGGAAAAGAAAAAACCTAAAACAAGGGCTGCGTCCAGGGTGTTCTTCCTGCTGAAAATGAGACATTGAGACTACACCTCCCATATGACACCACGAGTGGGTACTTCCTGTACAACTGTAAATGAATTGTGTATAAGGGTTTGAAAGGGTGTGTGTGTGTGTGTGTGTGACAGAGAGACAGTGTATGTGTATCAGCATGTGTACCTCCTGTGTGACCGTGAGTGATGGGGACTGGAGTAGGTTTCTCTTAATGGGGATGTTCAGTAGAGTCTCCAGGCCTGCACTGTAGGAGGCCAGCTGCAGCTCATAGTCCTGTGGAAACACAGACACACATTGACATACTAATAGTCACGGTCCACAATACTGTCAAATTACACACACATACAAACTCAAATACTGCATTTGCAGACACGTTACGTGTGTTATACCTTGATGGCATTGACCAGGTTGTCAGCATCCCTCTGCACACATTCCACAGTCCCTCTCTTCCCCACAATCTCAGAATTCAGCTCCTTTTGTCAGACAAACACAGAAACAAAGGTTAAACACAAACTCTCAAACGCTGACACATTAATCAAGACGAGCAGAGAACTGCGAAGACAGACTGGCGGTTGTTCCACCTTCTGCTTGCTGTGGTGCTGTGTCAGGACGGCGATGTCGTCCGTCTTGGTGGCGCGCATGGTGTCAAGTCGCTGTCTGGTGTCGTCTATCCAGTCATTGAGGCCAGAGCTGGACTGCAGGTACCGCTGAAGCAGAATCAGGTAGGAGTCCAGATCCATCACCCTAGGGAAGAGGTAGAGGAAAAAATGTAGGTCTATCCAACAAAAATGAATGGGATACACCAATAGACTGATAGTATTGGCCTGAGATGAATGAAAGAGACTGATTAGAAGGACGACATGTGAGTAAGGAATGGACAACTGCTGCAGTTATAGAAAAAGTATGGCATTATGATGGAATGATAGAATGATGGATTGGGAGAGACAGAGAGAGAGAGAGAGACATAGTGATGATGATAAGTAGAGAGAACAGAGGTTCAGATACATGGCTGATGGTACACGGCTATGATGAGAGACGGGGTGATGAAGCCACAGAGAGAGTGGAGTGTCTTGCCTGGTGTTTATCTGGTTCCTGATGCGGAGCCAGCGGTCTGAGAGCTGACCAACCAGCTCGGCGTGTTGGCACAGTTCGATGTCACACTTGTGGAAGGCATGGTCCACCTGGTCATTCAGCTGCTGGGCTTTTGCCAGCTCTGCTTCCATGGCACTCAACACTGACTCCTTCTCCTGAAGCTCTGCCTGCATGGCCTGAACATCAAGACAATATTAAATCACCTTAACACAATATTACACATACGCAAATGACATAGATGACATGACATGACACAAATAACAACATAGACTTATAATTCTTAATAAAGATTATCAGATCATAATGTAAACACAGCTGTTCAGACATTTGCACCTTTGCCATTTACAATTGAATGACTATTATGCATCAGAACTTCAAAAAACACTCAACACACACACAGCACAAAATGTAATGCTGTTACTCTAAATGACACACCATATTAAAACAGCATTCCTGTAACCTGGATGTGATGTTACAACAACATTAAAGTGGTGGTTTGGTGCTGGAGCTGTTACCTGCAGGGCACTGCTGTCCTCCTGAACAATGGAGGGCTCCAGGCTGGTGGTCTCTCTCTCCGTCAGACGGGCCTCGTACACCTTCACTATATCCTCCACCTGCTGCTCCAACTGCTGCAGGGAACACACCGCCCCACACCTGAGCAGAGGGAGGAACCAAAGACAGGTATAGGGTGAATGAGATGAAAGTTGGAAGAGAGAGGGACAGGAAGAGTGAGGAACAGGGGAATATAGATAGGGAGATATTCATGCTTAGTATCTAATTTAGACACGAAGAGTAAGACTTCTGAGTGAGTGTGTGTGTGTGTGTGCGTGTGTGTGTGTTATGTATACACATACGTATATGCAAGTGTGTTTGGCTGTGTGTATGTGAGAGTACATGTATACCTCTCAAGATAGGCTTTGGAGAATCCCTCCAGCAGGCTGATTCGCTGATTGATGTGGCCCAGCTCAGAGCGCAGGAACTTGGCTTTGTCTGCGTCAGATATCCCCTGCATTTGCTGGAGGATCAGCTGCTTCAAGCGTTCGTACTCTGCTCTCACCCCGTCTATCTCGCGTTGCACTCCCTACACACACACACACACACACACACACACACACACACAATTATACATATACATGCACACGCACATCCTATAGGTAAAGTGTGTCAAAAGATAAAATCATGAGCATCTGAATTTGGATACATGTCTGAGAGTGTGTGTGCCTATGAAGTATACACATATGCATGTATGCTTCCCTAGCTGTGTGTGTTGGGGTGTGTACCTGCAGTTGTGTGAGGTGTGCACTGCATGTCTTTCCCACTGGAATGTGCAGGTACTGGGTGAGTTGGGACTCTGCCCCCTCCAGCCTCAGTCGGAGGGCACTCAGATCACTCAGGAGGGTCGAGCTGACAGAGATCACGACCTTTGACTGCACAGGCTTCTTCACTTCCTTTCTTACTTCCTTCATCACTTCCTGCTTTACAACCTTGACTTCCTGCTTCCTAACACTCTGCTGCTGCACCTGCTGCTGCTGCTGCTGCACCTGCTGCTGCTGCACCTGCTGCTGCTGCTGCTGCTGTGCACCTAAGGAGGAAAGAAAAACAGAATTTCTACAAGATTCAACCAATCAGTCAACATCAATCAACCATTTAGGAAAGCCAAATATCTTAAATGGCAAGTTCTCAAGTAGTAATTTAGTGTAATTTAAGCAAAGCCATTTTTGTCCCAGGAGTTGAAAGATGTGGAGGAAACTGAAATAAATGAAGGGATTATTATAACCCCGAGGGATTATTCTTTACACATTAGAACATACACATAGGCATTCACACACCTATCTGATTTGATGTGTGCTGCACAGTGTCTTCAGTTAAAAATAAAGAAAGCAACCTTGAGTGACGGCAGAGCTTGGCCAGATCGAGGCCACAATTGCTCCAGAGTCATGAAGCTCATAAAGGCCTATAGGAAGGCTGCTCTCTCTTACCTTCACAGCTAATTTCCCCACAGTACAAATAGCCTTTCATGTTGAATATTTCAAGGACACATAAAAAGTTAATTTGTAAAAAATAGATTATAGATTACAGATAATTACATGTTGGTACCATGGTTGGGATTAATTCAGTTTTTCACAATTGAGGGTACACAGCACGTGTATGTGTTTTGGTGTGTGTGTAGGGGGAGGGGGGGGGATTAGGGGAGGTGGAAAGCCATCATACTTCATTGTGTTTCATATGAGGAATGCTACTCATTTACAGTGAAAAATGACAGGTTTGAAACCTTACACTGATCGTCCTTCACAGGCAGTATGGCTCCACACAGTCAGTGAGCTTGATGCATGTGTGTGTGTGTGCAGTACAGGTTTACTTTAGCAAGCTGTGAGTAAGTGTCTCTGTGAAGTGTTCCATCTGTATGAATCCTGTTTCCCATTCTGTAGGCTACATTGCACAATGTGTCAGAGGGCAGTGTGTGTTTTCTTGTGTCCGTGTGTATGCATACCTTTATGAAGTCACTGTAAACAAGTAGTTGTGTGGCTTCAAAGCCATAGTGTGTGTGTGTGTGTCTGTGAGCATACGTGTGTGTACTCACTGTAAGCTGGTAGCTGTGTGACCAGTGTGTCGTAATGCTGCTGGGCGTTTGTGTACTGAGACTCGATGCTCCTCTTGTCGTCGTCGACGAACATCTGCGAGCCAAGACAGTGCTGGCGGAACTCCTGGTAGTGCCTCTCCAGGCTCATTATGATTTTCTGGTACTCCTCTGGTCTCATCTGATACAGCTGCACACACACACACACAGACATTAAGACTTTTTGCTTTCTCGCAACACAGTCCTATTTCAAGTTTATTGCTTTAGCTTATTCAAGAGACCAGTTTGTGGTCTATCAAAAACAATGATAAGAAAACCGGTCTACTTAAACAAACAAGTATGATGCTTAATCATTAAACCATCTGACATCTACTATTAAATGGCTGCTTTATGCTTAACTGAGTAATTCAAAGCTATTACGAGACAGAGAGAATATGTGCTTAAGCATTTGTGAGTGTGGGCAGATATCTAAGGTGACTGATAAAGGTGAAGCATTAAAGCTGATAAAGGTGCATATCTAAGCAGACAATTTGAATGACTGATTATCCGCTTAAGCCAACACAGCGACACCCTATAGCGGAGCTACATGTGTATGGTCACAGGTGCTACAGGAAGCAGATGCAGATGAGTTACCATGGTGATGGTGAGGCTCCTAATGTGGTTGATGTCCTGGATGCAGTACTGCCAGGAGATAAGACTCTTGATGTTGATGTAGAACTGATTCCACAGGGACTGGATCGCCTCATAGTATTGCTCATTCCTGTAAGTCAGCAAAGAAAGTGCGTATAAGTGTGTCTATATCTGTGTGTGCTAGCCTTATAAGCGAACGAGCCCAGAGTTGTGTGAAGAATGGGTGAAGAATAGATAAGGTGAATGAATGCATGGGTGTGAGTATGTGTGCTTGTGTTCTACTTTCATTGGCCTCTTCATCTGTGTGCTTGTGTACAAACTGTGTCTGCATTTGTGTGCATATATTTGAGCCGATCCCATATGTGTGTATATGTGTGTTTGTGTGTATTTGTGTGTGTGTGTGTGTGTATATGTGTGCGTAAGTGAGCGAGTGGTGTGTATGAGTACATGCATGTCTTACTTGCTGGCCAGGCTGATGCTGAGAGTGTTTGGCGGCGGCACCAGCAGACAGACGGAGGGCACGGTCATGTCCAGCCCTCCTGGTCCGGTCACACACCACTTACTCCGCTGGGAGTTGTCCTTCAGAATGGCCTCGTCGCCCTTACGGATCACTGTCTATATATTCACACACACACACACACACACACACACACACATTCAAATAAACACAGACACATATGAACACACAAACATATGCAGTCATACACAGGCAAGGCAGTCATAAACAGACAAAGAGTTGCTTAAAAGGTGTTTTAAGGTCCAAATAGCGTTATGCTATGACTTTGTGCTCTGCCTCTTCTTGCTGGGATATGTATCTCTCTGTGTGTAGCATGTATCTGTCTGTGGCAAGTATAGGTATACGAACGAACATCTCCAAAAATGTGAATATCGTGGAAAAGTGACACCTTCATATATTCTAGAATCGTTCCACATAAAGTGCCATGTTTCAAGCCTTTTTTGTTTTAATCTTGATGAGTACGGCTTACAGGAAATCAAAAATCCCGTATCTCAAAATATTAGAATGAAGAATTTTAAATACCGAAGAGCTCTAATCAGCTAATTAACTCAAAACACCAGCAAAGGTTTCCTGAGCCTTCAATGTCTCAGTCTGGTTCAGTACACACAACCACAATCATGGGAAAGACTGCTGACTTGACAGTTGTTACAACTTTTTGAATAAAATGAACTTTTCCACAATATTCAAGCTTGTGCGTGCGTGTGTGTGTGTGTGTGTGTGTGTGTGTCTGTGTGTGTGTGTGTGTGTGTGTGTGTGTGTGTGTGTCTGTGTGTGTGTGTGTTTGTGTGTTTGTATGTATACCTGGTCCTGCTTGAAGTCACACAGGGCCTGAACGATGACATGGCTGCTGCTCTTCTCCTCTGGGCTCCTGGGCTTCAGCCTGACGATGCGCTTGGCTTTGCTGGCCAGGTGAGCCACCTGCTGCTTGTGCTCCGCCAGGCGCTCCTTCTCCGTCTACAGGGGGACACAGGGCTGACGTCAGAGCTGTGTGGGTGTCTGGGAACTGTACTTTCCAACAACATCTGGTGCAATTTTAACCCTGAAGAATGTCACTTGTTCATACACAAATTCTCATTGGGTGTGGTTGTGGTTGTGGTTGTGTGTGTGTGTGTGTGTGTGTATGTGTGTGTGTATGTCTGTGTGTGTGTGTGTGTGTGTGAGAGAGAGAGAGAGAGAGAGAGAGAGAGAGAGAGAGAGAGAGAGAGAGAGAGAGAGAGAGAATGTGCT